>NC_056568.1:24446728-24459054 GCF_013358625.1 Macadamia integrifolia
GGGGGGGGGGGTTGGGGGAACATGGGAAGAAGTAGATGGTTTGAACTGGGGATGGCATTGAGTCAATGTAAATTCTGTTGATCCCAACTGCAAAACCTACCTCCATCTAGCAAGACTTCTAAGAGGGCCAGGTGGTGTGGGACAAGATCGTTAGAGAAAGGCCAGATTGGGTTGGGGTAGGATATAATGGGGAGGAACTCCTTGAGAAAGTAAGAAATAGTTGAAAAATTGAAGTCTATGCTTGTGTTTCTTTCGAGAGGTGATGGTGTTGGGATGTAGGAAAGAATAAATTCTCAGGCTACTAATAACAAATGTTATGAGTGACCTGAACCCATTAACGGCCTGCCAAATAAACTCGAACTTGACCAAACCCTCAATAGCCCTTCATGAATTCTATGGTTTCTACCCTGTTAGGGACAGGCAGTGCCAGTCACCCATTAACTTTGCTCTATTGCCGTCCCTAGTTTTGGTTTTGGACATTCTAGTTATAGTTTAAATAAGAAACAATTATCTCAGTCATCTAATTTTTTTCTTAAAGTTTCCATCTTAGTAAAAATAAAAAAATAAAAAAAGGCATTTTTCTTCTGTAGTCATTGAAATATTCATTCTAGCATTTGTCTTGAGGTCCTACTGGTAGGGCTGTCAACCGGTCAGTTTTGGTCGTTCTCGGTTGGGCCTTAATCGGTCCTGCACATATGAGGCTCAAGACCGAAACCCAACATTAATAACCCGTCGGTCGGTTATCAATCCTTAATCTGTTTTCGTTAATGGCTCTTACTGGTGGGTTTGATTTTAAACTGGCAAACTGATAAAAGTGTGCAAGGGTTCTCGCACCGTGGACAAGTGTGGGTAAAGAAGCTAGTCCAAAAGCATAGGATTAGATTAATATCTTAGAACATTGTATTTTTAACGAGCAAGAGTCTAAAATTGATAGGTGTTACGAGGAGAAGAAGGACTAACATAGCATGTATTCAAGAGAATAGATGGAAGGGTGAAAAAGCTAAGGAGTTGGATGACTTTAAACTTTGGTTTATGAGGGATAAAAGTAATAGAAGTGGAGTGGGCATAATAGTTGATAAAGATTTAAAGAATGATGTGGTGTATGTTTAATTTGGAGATAGGATTATATCCATCAAGCATGGGTTGAAGAAGGAGGTTGTCAATATAATTAGTGGTTTATGCACTAGGATTGGATAAAACTAGTAAGTTACAATTTTGGGAACTCGTAGATGGATTAGTGCAAGGTTTTAGTCAAGGAGAAATGATTATAATAGGGGTGATCTGAATGGACATGTTGGAAAAGAACATAGAGACTATGATAGAAGCTATGAAGGTGTACATGGAGGATATGATTTTGGACAGAGGAATGAGGAGGGGATCTCAGTTTTATATTTAATATGGCTTATGATTTATCTATTGTAAATACTTAGTTTGAAAAGAGAGAGGAGCATTTAGTCAACTTCAAAAGTGGGCATCATAGTACTAGAAGGTCTGATAGATTGTTATGTAAGGACTTTAAGGTTATAATAGGGGAGAGCCTAACTACAAATTAATTAGCCACCATAGCCATAACAATACATCTCGAATCTTTCCTTAATACTGTTGAAAATATCTCTTTATAATCAATATCTTCCTCCTGATTAAACCCTTTCACCACAAGGCGGGCTTTATATCGTTTTTTGTTGCCATTGGGATTCTGGTTTTAATTTAGCTTCCTTTGGCAATTCAACGAGTTCCCAAACATGATTTTTTGCCACCGATTCCATCTCATTTTTCATAGCATTAAGCCACAGAGTCTTGTTTTCATGGCTTGTGAAAATGATATAGAATCCTCATCTATATCAATATCAAATTCACTATGTTGGAGATAAACATGATAATCTGAAGATATTACAAATTTCTTTACTCTAGTGGATCTCCATAGACCTAATTGTTTATCAATATTTTCCTTATGATGAACAAGTTGTTCATCAACAACCTGATCTTCTTGTGACAATGTCTCACAAGGACCTGTTTACCCACAGTTAAAGGACCAAGCAATATAGGTAAAGTCAAAATCTATGGTCCTTCACCCTATGAAAGTATTTATCGGAACATTGAGTTCATTGAACTATACATTTCGTGTCTGCAAACTCCCACTTTTGGTGTCCTCTAGAAAATTAACGTTGTGTGAGACAACAATTTTAAGTATGTATGGGTGATATGCTTTTATCAAGCAATGATCTAGGTTTGTTACATGTGACTAAAGAATTTCTAACTTGAAATTTCAATATGAAAGATATGGGTGAAGCCTTCTATGTTTAGGGCATAGAGATTCACCAGGATAGGTCACATAAGACCTTGGGATTGTCCCAGAAAGATTATATCGAAAAATCTTGGAATGATTCAGAATGGACTCTAAACCAAATGTAGCACCGATTGTTAAAGGCGATAGACTAAGTCTGAAATAATGTCCAGTGATTGATTTGGAGCAACAACAAATGCAAAATATTACATATGCCTTTGTGGTAGGCCGTTTAATGTATGCACAGGTTTGTACATAGTGGGGAAAAAAGTATTGAGGTACCTAAAAGGGACCAAGGATCACATGCGTACATATAGGAGTATTGATGATTTGAATTTGATCGGCTATTTGGATTCAAATTATGCTGGATGTGGCGATACGAGTGTAAGTAGGAGGTGGCCTCTATAGCCACCTGTTAGCATACCTGGTGCATGAGGCTCCCGCATGTGCGAGGTCCGGGGGGACGAGAACTACGCAGCCTTACCCCAAGGATGTTGAGAGGCTATTTCGACCCTATAGCCACCTGTTAGCATATAGTTAAAATTAGATGAGTGACTCATGTGAGAACCTTGATGGAAGGTTCTAACCGCTGAAATTCATTTTAATTAAAAACTCAATGGGCCCTGGATTTGGAGATATGAGAGTAAAAGTTTCTTCTTCCATTAAGAAGCAACTTGCACTTGCAACTCAAAAGACTAGAACACTCCATCGACGATGTGAAGTTGAAGGCTGGTTACGATGGCAAACAACCTAGATCCAAATGGGAGAGGTAATTTAAACTTGTAACCTCTTTTGAGTTAAATCTTGCAGTAAAATTTTAGGTATGTATGTGGGGCAACAAAATTTGAAACTCTTAGACCTTGCTAGATATCCAATGAAACCTCCACTAACCGTTTGAAGGGCCGCCTACTTCCTTTCTTGTGGATTAAATACCCTTACCTTAGTAGGGAAACCCTAGACACGTGTATGATGCAAACTAGGTTTCCATCCTTTCCAAAGCTTAAAAGGTGTTTTAGAAACCATTTTGGAAGGAATTCTATTTATTTATTTATTATATATGCAACTGTCTTCAGGGCTTCACCCCATAAGGATATGGAAAGATTAGAGATACTAATCATACTTCTTACCATGTCCATATGTGTTCGGTTTCTCCTTTCAGCAATATGCCATTTTGACATGGAGATCCAAGCATGGTATATTGTGCAATAATACCTTGCTCTTATGGAAATTGTGCAAATGGACCTAGTCTTTGACCAGATTTTGTGTACCTTCCATAGTACTCCCCACCTTTGTCTGATCGAACAATTTTTATCACTTTTTCATTTATTTATCTACTTCAATCTTATAGTTCTTAAAAGCATTTAATGCTTCATCTATATGAACCAATAAGTAGAGACACATGTATCTTGTGTGATCATCAATAAATGAGATAAAATATTTCTCTCTGTTCAGACAAGGTGTGGAAAAGGGTCCACAAATATCTGTATGTATGATTTCTAAAGTCTTTATGGTCCTTCTGGCACCTTTTTTGGGTTTGTTGGTCGATTTACCCTTAATATAACCACACAAATTCCAAAATTAGTAACTAGAGTCTCAAGAACTTCATTTATTAATAATCTCTTAATTCTATCAATAAAGATATGTCTAAAGCCCTGATACCATTACTGTAAGATTGAACTCATAAGAGGTTGCAGATTTTGATTAAATCTCTCATGTGGGCATAAAATCCGTTGCACTAGAGCTTAGTTGCACGCTAGTGCGCTCCGGCTTTCTTCACATGCTTAAGAACTTCAGCGCGAAAGCAAGCGCATCCATTTTCTATCCTACGTCATGAGTCTACAAGCCTTTCTCATTTCAGTGCTCACCTTTTGAATATTCAGTAGGGGGCTTCAGTATTTTGATTAGATTAGGGGTTACAAGAGAGACGATTATCTAGGTTGCTTGCTATCATACCTAGCTTCAACTTTCACACCGTCAATGGAGTCTTCTGGCCTTTTGAGTTGCAACTGCAGGTTTCTTCTTGATGAAAGAAGAAAATTGTACTCTCATATCTCCAAAGTCAGTGACCCATTGTGTTTTTAATCAAATGAACTTTACTGGTTAGAACTTCCATCGTAATACATGGAAGGAAGTGTTCTTTGCATGGACATGTACCGCCATGATTCGTCAGTTGAAACTTTTTTTCCCAAACATTTTGATACTTCCTATTAAAATAAGTTTTGTATTGGCCATACATTCAATTTGAACTTATACTGTTACTTGGTATGTGGCAATATAGGCCAAGTAGGGGAATGCAAGCAGGAGTGTTGCCTCTATAGCCACCTGTCAACATATAGTTAAAATTAAATGAGTGACTCATGTGAGAACTTTGATGGAAGGTTCTAACCGTGGAAGTTCATTTCAATTAAACACACAATGGGTCCTTGGCTTTGAAGATATGAGAGTATGGGTTTCTTCGTCCATCAAGAAGCAACTCAAAAGGCCAGAAGACTCCATTGACGGTGTGAAAATTGAAGACTAGGTATGATGGCAAGCAAGCTAGATCCAAATGGGGGAGAGAATCAAAATCTATAACCTCACCTCACACTAATGTGTATGAATATTGATCCATAAATCCGTGAGGAAAAGCGACATGTAATCACAGACTTTAGTACAAAAGCTGAACGGGATCACTTTAAATGCTAGGAGCAATCCAGCGCATAAGTCTATCAATCATTAGGCCTCATATAAGCAAGAGCGACAAAGGGTCTATACCAAACTATGAAAATATCAGTGATTATCTGAAGGCCCTTAAAGCACAGTTGTTGGGTTCCAAAAAAGTTGTTGCCATGACCTTGATTGGTCAGTTTAGCTCCATAAAGTAAAATGCAAGCAAAGGTGTGAGGGAACACATTATGCATATGAGGGACATTGCAGCCCAACTGAAGTCTTTGAAATTGGAATGTCAGAACCTTTCCTTGTGTGTTACATTCTGAACACACTCCCTAAGGAGTTTCATCCCTTCAAAATCTCTTATAACACACATAGAGATGAATGGTTTGTTAATGAACTATTGACCATTTGTGTACAAGAAGACGAGAGATTTAAGAGGGAATCAAATGAGAGTATGTACACAACCACCTATGAAAAGGGTCAATCCAGCAAACCTGTCCAAAAAAGGAAGAAAGTTTGGAACAAGTCCATTAAGAAGGACATGAATCAAGTTTCCAAGTGTTTCTTTTGCAAGAAAAAGGACATATGAAAAGGATTGTACCAAATTCAAGCAATGGTTAGAGAATAAATGTACTTTTTAGATCTTATTCTGTTATGAATCTAATTTTTTTTATTGATTATATGCCCTCAGATAACGTGGTGGAGCTTAAAAGGAGATGCTTTGAAATCATTTATTCATAAAGTGTGAAATAAGGAAAATGGGACTTTGAAGGAGACACTAATACGATGTGGAACGAGATGATTACTTGTATTAAAAAGGTTGCTCATGATTTCCTAGGCGAATAGAAAGGAAAATGTCATTCCTCTAGGGAGACTTGGTGGTTCAAACAACAATTAAGGCTTAGAAAGTTGGTTTTAAGACTTGGCAAAGGACAAAGGATGTAGAGGATCTACAAAGGTATAAATTTTTCAGAAATGAAGCTAAAAATATTGTGAGAAAAGCAAGGGCAAAGAAATATGAAGATCTTTATAAGAATCTGATTCAAAGGGGAAAAAGCTATCTATAAGATAGGTAAAATGAGGGAAAGGAAGATGGTATCATGGTAAAGTACCAGAAAGGGATGGGACAATAAGGATAGGTGGAAAGTTTATTTATGCAGCCTGCTAAATAGAGACACATTGAGTAATAGTGTCCTGGAAGACTGCATACCCATCAAGACACTACATGTTGCATATACATTCGAAAATCAAATTAGGGTGTGTGTGTAAATAAGCTTTAAGGAGGATGAAAGTAGGCAAGGCATAAGGCTCAGTTGAGGTCCCAATAGAATTGTGGAAGAGCTAGGAATCTATGGTTTATCTTGGCTAACCAAGATATTTAATAAGATTATGAGCATAAAGAAAATGCTTGATGAATGGAGAGGAATCAAGGTGATATTCAGAGCGACAATAACTATAGAGGCATAAAAATAAGGAGTCATACTATAAAATTATGAGACGATTATTGAAACCCACATGAGAAAAGAAACTGCTATTATAGAGAATCAATTTGGTTTTATGCCAGGAAGATCCATAACAAAAGCTATGTACTTAAGAGACTCATGAAAGATTTAAGGATTGCAAGAAGGATCTCCATATGGTCTTTATTGACCTAAAAAAAGCTTATGATAGAGTTCCTAGAGAGTTAATTTGGCAAGTACTAGAGTAGAGAAGTGTTTCAAGTAAATATGTGGACATAATTAAATATATGTAGAATGGTGTGGGGACTAGTGTAAGAAATATGGGGGGTTTAAGGTAGTGAATTCCCTATTACAATTGGGTTACAAGGATCAGTTTTAAACCCCTATTTGTTTGCACTTATAATGGATAAATGAGTTAGAGACATTCAAGATGAGATTCCTTGGTATATGTTTTTTAATAATAATATCGTTTTGGTGGATGAGACAAAAGCAGGGTTTAATGCTAAGTTGGAGTTATGGAAATCAACCTTGGAATCATAAGGTTTTAAAATAAGTAGAATGAAAACAGAGTATATGGTGTGTAACTTAGTTACACAGGGCGGATAATGAGGTGGTAAAATCGATGACAGTAACTTTAGTTATACGAGGACAGATAATGAGGTGGTAAAAATCGATGAGGGTGAGGTTCCGAGAAGTGATTATTTTAGGTATCTGGGCTCAATCATAAATAAAGAAGGTGATATAGAGTACGATGTTTCACAAATAATTAAAATAGGATGGATGAAATGGAGAGGTGTGTCCGGAGTCTTGTATGATTGACATATTCCTCATAACTTAGAGGAAAAATTTATAGGACAGCCATACGACCAACCATGATGTATGGTGTGGAAGGTTGGGCGGTTAAGAAGCATCATATGCATAAACTCAGTGTAGCAGAGTTGAGGATGTTGAGATGGGTGAATGGTAAAACTAGGAAAGATAAAGTAAGGAATGATCATATTAGAGTTGATTTGGGAGTAGCTCCAATACATGATAAGTTACTAGAAAGTCGTTTGAGGTGGCATGGCCATTTTCAACAGAGACCTTTGGATGCTCCAATACAGATGAGTGATTTGATTCAGATTGAAGGAATCTAAAAGCACTAGGGATAGACATTAAATGACCTTAGGAGAAATGTTGAGGAAAGACATGCATAGCTTAGGCCTAATATCAAGTATGACTTCAAATAGAGCTAAGTGGAGGGCAAGGATCTATGTAGCCGACCCCATTTAGTTGGGATAAGGCAGAGTTGTTTTCTGCTTGTATACTGATAAAAATCTATGATGGCTCCCCTTATTTATAATCACTTCCCTCCCTTCTCCCTTTACTCTGGTTGTTGTGGGACTGCCTTTTCAGTCGTCCACATCCCGTCTTCCTCCTCTGGCTATTCCTCTTCATCCTCTTCTTTTATGGCAAGAGGCAAGTAGCTCATACTCCTGTGCTTCTCTCCACCACCTGAAATCAACTCTATCCGTCAGACAGAATCAATGTTGCTGGGAACTAACAAACAACTTCTATCTCCCAACTACAAACAACATAGGCTGATACCAACTGCATCCAACTACTGGATAAACCAATGCCCATCCTACTTGGATTCCAGAAGGAAAAATATAAAATCCCTAATTTTTGAGTTCAACATAACAACTAATTTCAGAATGAGAAATGAAACTCTTATTTAAGATCCATCGAGAAAATGAATTCAGTAAAAATTTGATAGAACCACAGCAAGATGAATTAAGTTCTTGTTCACTTGAACTGCTTGAAACAGAACAACTGACTTATAAAGGAGGAAAAAAGGGACATTAATTAGATAAAATCTGCAACTGTTCCAGAAAATGGACCTGAGATCAGCAGAACCAAATTGGGCAGCAGATCCTATATCAAATTCCCATGCACTTCTGCTTCAAACTTATTGAGATCAGTGAGAGTGGGCATCACTGGGCTGAAATTTATTACAGCAGAGTGCCAATGTGGTTGAAAGCAGTGTCTTCCACTTCTACGGTTCTGTATGGTGAATTGTTTATTGTGATTGAACTCTCAACCGTTCAAAACAAACACAAAGCCGACAAGGGTTAGAAGAACAGAACTCACCAGTAGGACTAGCATGACAGTGGCTTTCCGGCAACCCATGACATGCAATGAGACAGGGTCTCGACAAGTTTCTTGAGGATTTGAGCCCCAGAAGAAGATGATGATGATGACAATGATGAGGCTTTTAGGGTGTTAAGAGATAGTGGAGAGATGGAAGAAAATGCCATTGGGAAGCACACAAGGTAAAGAGAGTACAAATGTATAATAGAGATAGATTAACTATTAGTCTAACTCCCACGTCAAATGGAAAGAGAAAGTGAGAGGTAGGTTATAAAAGGGAAATAGAGAGAGACTCAAACTGAGCTTTTGTGAGGATTGGCTGGCATTATCAGGCTTGAAGCCTAAGATTTAAAAGTGGACTCCTTGAATTTAATAGATTTAAGTAATTATAACAGTACTTTTACACTATAATATATACGGAAATGAACATAAACCAGAAAATTGCTGAACATGCCTGAGTTGAGCCTGATACAAAATATTAACATCTTATTTTCATAATATGCTAATGTAATTGTTTATTTTAATAGCATGTTACTGGGAAATTCTCACTCTTTTCGCAGGCAATCTTCTACGTTCTGGTGATCTCAGGGGATTCCAGTCTATGGCAAGGATGTATACCAGGCTTGCAGCCATGCCAAAGAAAGGGTAATCAGTGTTCTATTACCATGATTTCTTTCACTGCAGGTTTGAGATGAGTGTATTGTGATTTACTCAACAGATTTGGATACTGATTGTTGGAAATGCTAAAACTAAATCTAATTTGAATGTTTCATCTGTAGTTAAAAGAAGAAAAGAAACATGACTAAGCCAATGTTTAAGATGGGCTAAAATCATATTCCTTCAGAACTTCCTCTAGCAACCATTGCTCTAATAAGCCTCTGAGATTTCAAATGGATACCTTATGTTTAGATAACATGTATATATCCAGATCAAATGCTCTGAATTCATTTGAAGAGCAAAGTTCGTAAAGCAATCACCTGATATAGAACAATTTCATTTTGTTGGAATGCAATACTCCCGAAACTTCATTCTTTGTAATGGTCCAATTCATCCTTATCATTAACATTGTTCTTTATCCAAATCAGCATCAATAACCTGTGGAAGTCAACTTGCTTTTGTTAAGATAAATTGGGGAAAACTATTTAAGCATCCCCACATGTTTAATCAATAGTGAATCAAGCTTTAGTTAATATGATGTTAATGGATATTATGTATCCAGTTACTGTTTAATATCTTGTAATTAAAAATACTATGCATACTACAGGACTATAAGACTCTAATTTGGTCAATCATCTGATGGGGGTATGAATTTGAGTTTAGAAACCATAAAAAATAGTCAAAATCGAATTTCTTTGGCTCAAAGATTGGGATTGCATTTCCTTTCCAAATAAGCAAAGGGCTGAAGAAACTCTCAGCTTATGTTCCCATCTGCTGGTAGTTGTGGATTGCAAGTGTTAATTAATTTGGGTCGGATTGGATCCTGATCCGATTCCTTCGTGGATCGCCCACTTGGGGTAATCATAGACCCACTAGAATTAGGAACCCTAGCTTGCCAATTCTCTATAAATAAGAGGATTTTGGTCACAAAGCAAATTAAGGTTTCTGACCTAATCTCAAGAGCTCTCTCTCTCCAAATTGAGAGTGTGTGTCTACAAGGATTTCCATAGCAATCATTGGATTTGAAGGGTAGAATATTGCCTAATGAGATTGCAATCTTTCGTTCGTTATTGTTCTTGCGGATCGACTCGTGGTGCAACCTGATCAATTCTGTTGCGAGGAAAGCTACATCGGGGTAATTCTATATCCATTCCCTTTCCGTTTTACAGCAAGAAATGATCTTACCTTCAAAAGAAGAGTTTGGTAAACTCCAACGGAGGTCTTTAAACTCCAATGGAGGTCTTTCATGCCGCTCAGTGTGCTTTTGATGAATTCTGGAAAGTTCCATTACTAAATCAAATTCAAAGCCGGGAACTAATCTCCTCAAAATCAAGCTGCTCATCACTGATGGAACATCTAGAAAGGCATTTTGGGAATCGATCTGATTCTATCTTTGTTTGTTCCATTTTAAGGAAGGAAGGATCATTGTGGAAATTTCATTCTCGCTGCGATTAGTATCTTCCCTAGAAGGGAAAGAACTAGTAAAATCTCATACACCTCCCCCGATAGGGTTCCTCAAGGTAAACTATGATGCCATTCTTCCTGAATGGAAGCCTGGGCAATATTTCAACAGATCTTTTGGTGTCCAGAATTTAGCTTTCTCTGAACCACCCCACTTTGAAAACCTTCTAAGGGAAGCTCTTGCAATTAGGTCCAGATTAGATCATGCTTTGGAAGAGGGGGTGACTCATATGCAGGTAAGGGTCAGACTCTAGTGAAGTGATCCGATACATCACTGATCAAAGCTTGACGACTCCATTTGAAGTGAAACCAATCATCCATCATTGTTAGTCTAACTCCATATTTTGAAGGAGTTTTATTTTCCTATAGTTGCACAAAATTTCTTGGAAAAGCTAAATCTATTTGAAGAACTTGAAGAACTTGGACCGTTGGATAAACAGAGAATGCAGCATTTCACTTGTTGGGCTGTCAAATTTTACATGTAGACTATTTAACATAATATCTCATCTATTCTACTCTTAGAATGATGAATATTTTGAGACCCAAACAAGTTTGTATAGTCAAACTATTACTTAGACATGCCTTCAAGTCAGACGACTCAGACCAAGGTTTTGAGTTCCGGTGGATGATTTTGAGGTCGAAATGGCCAAATTAGGTCTTGACTCAGATTTTATGTTGTCTAAACATAGTGTAAACCTTATGTTAAAAAAAAAAAAAATTGGTAGTTTGATTTCGGACCCTAAGTTGTCAGTATGTGTTATACGTTGATGTGGGGGTGTCAACGGGTCGGTCTGGCTTGGTCTCAATCCGGTTGAATCGGTTTCGATGTGGGAATGGTGAAACCGAAACTAAACCAATAAGGAAATTCTGGTTTTTGGTTTTGGTTTTGGTTTGGTTTTTCTTATATCGGTTTGTAATTGGGTTAGTTTTGGTTTTTGGTCCGGTTTGGATTTGATTTTCCATACAAGTATACAAAACTATGCAAACTTCTTCTTTTTTTAATGAATTTTGGACTATTTTGGTTTTTTATTGGTTTGGTTTTGGTTCAATCTGGGTTTTGGTCCGGTTCAGGTTTGGTTTTGGGTTCATTCGGCTTTTGGTGCGGTTCAATTTGGTTTTGGGGTTGCAATACTCCAAACCAAAATCGACCCAATAAGGCTTCGGTTCGGTTTGATCTGGGCTATTATCGATTCTGTTTGACTAGTTTTACCGGGTTGGTTTAGGGTTTGACACCCCTATGTTGATGTATACATTATCTAATACTGTGTTTGGTAGCCAAGAGAAGAAAAGAAAAGAAAAGAAAAAAGTACAATTTTTGTACTTTTTTCCTTGGGTTAAGAATTTTTCTTTGCACTTGGTATGTCTTCACCCATGAGAAGATTCCCCTTTTCAAATTCAAAATTCCCCTTGGAAATTATGAAATTTTCTTTTGCTCCCCCAAAAATTTTCTTGCCAAAAACACAAGGAAACGTGAGAAAATATGAAAACATAATAAGATAAAAAATGAATGATTACACAATGATTTCCTATGTGTCTATCTCTCTCTTAAAATTCAATTTTTTTTTTATTTTTTTTCTTTTATTTTCTTTTCCTCTCTTGGTAACCAAACATACATACTCGTTTTATTTTTTCACAATTTCTTCTCTTTTCTTCTCTTTTTTTTTTTTTTTTTTTTTTTTTTT
>NC_056568.1:24459074-24460458 GCF_013358625.1 Macadamia integrifolia
TTTCCTTTTCAGATTCTTTTTTCTTTTCTTTTCTTCTCTTGGCTACCAAACAGAGCCTTATTTCATACAAAATTTAGTATTAGAACACATGTAATTTATAAACCATTTCATAATTATGAAATTTTATTTCATACATGGTTCCTTGAAAAGAGTTTCAGGAAGGATCAAAACCGCTAGTAGAATGTAATTGTTGCTGCTGCTGCCAAAGCAAGTTATCATCAACATATTGGAGGTACCCTAACCTAAGGTATAAATCTTTAACCCATGTGTGAAGTCTGACTTCGTTATCGGGAAGAGAGAGTGGACAAAGTGTTGTCCCCAGTGTTTGGTAGCGAACAGAAGAAAATAAAAGAAATGAAAAGAAAAAAAGAATCTAGAAGAGAGAAGAAATGAAATGATAAGAAAAAAAAAATTATGTTTTGTTTAGGTACCAAGAAATGAAAAGTTTTTTTAATTTTCTTGTGTTTTAGGTAAGACTTTTTTTGGCAATAGAATAAAACTTCACTATTACTAAGGTTAATTTTGAAATTCAAAAAAAGAATTTTCTCTTGATTCAGGACATTCAAACACAATGGGAATTTCTTAAACCAAGAAAGCAGTGTAACTTTTGTAATTTTTTTTTTTTCTTTTAAACCGAATATCAAATCCGAAACTGAGCCAATTAACTGGATCGAATCAAACCAAATTAATTCGGTTCAAATTCAGTTTGAGTATGTAAGTATGGACCTCGGTTCGGCTCGGTTTTGGTTTAGGGTGTAAGAACCTTCTGTTCGAACCGAAATCGTACCGAATTGCTCTTAAAACAAAAAAAAAAATGAAAAAACCCTAGTATCATTAAGAGAGATTTTTTTAGGTGGTAACTGTTTTTTCCAATTTATCATCACATATTACATGCTAAGACAATTTGGGAGTTAGCAATGGCCATAAGGCCCATAACTTGAGCCTATTATGGCCTCTAGTCCATCACAATCATGGTCCAAAAAGGAAACTGTTTTCATAACCGAATTAAAACAGAGGTACAATACCGAATTAAAACTACAAATCACAACCGAATTGGAACTGAAACCGAACTGAGCTTAATTGAATAGGCTTGAGTATCTAAATTTGGAACTAAGTAGATTCTTGGTTCGGTTTTGGTCCACTTTATCATCATCCAGAACCGAACCGATTAACACCCTTAGTCGTACTGCGTTTAGTAGAGAAGAGAAGAAATGGAAAGAAAAAAGAATCTAAAAAAGAGAAGAAAAGAAAAGAATAAAAATGAAATGAAATAGAAAGAAAAAAAAAAGTTATTTCTGTTTGGTTACCAATAGAAGAAAAGAAAAAAATAAAAATTTCTATTATCTTGTGTCTTAAGCAAGATTTTTTTTTTTATTTTTTTTTT
>NC_056568.1:24460539-24473024 GCF_013358625.1 Macadamia integrifolia
TTTTTAAAAAAAAAAAAAAAAAGAATATTTTCTTAGTTGGACATATCAAACATAATGAGAATTTCTTAAATTAAGAAAATAGTATAATTTTTGTACTTTTTTCTTCTCTTGACTACCAAACACAGCCTAAGGGAAGAATATCCAAGAATCTCAATTTTTCTTTCTTTCACTCTTTCTCTTTCTCTTTCCTTCTCTCTATCTCTCCGCTCTAACCAAACGCTACTGGGGTGGGAACTTTCTCACGTTACCTCATTTTTTACCTTTTTTGGTCTTTCAATCCTTTTAGGTTAAACCACTTGATGATGATGTAATTACCTTCCTCAAACTGAAATTGGTTGCTTTTTGGGTTCTCAAAAGGAAAATCTAAATCCCTTCCCAATAGATTACCGTGATGTACATTCTTTTTTTTTTCTATGATTTTTTTTTATGTAAAAAAAAAAAAGATCCAACAATTCTTTGGGAAACGAGGAGACCTAATGACCCTTAAAGAGAGCTAATCAACCGTCCTTTTAGAAATAGAATGACCAAAACATTTTTTGCCCTAAATATATTACGAAAGCAACAAATATCAAACTTTGCCTGAGGATTTTCATATCCTTGACAACTATGGAAACATTGATAAAAGGAAGGCACAATTGAGGCATCAAGCACCTAATTAATAAGTGGTACTCGAAATGGAAAACAACATGGTGGTAACCAGTATGGAGAGCCATGGTCACAACCATCAGGAGAGCAAGGGCCCCACCAATATTGAGGAAGGCGCCACATGATCAGTGGCAATGAAACATAGGTCCCACTTATCAAATAGACAAATGCAACCTAAGCCAATAACTTTTGACCTAGCAAAAACCGTAGCATCATAAAATACGAGGAGAATCTCCGAAAGCTCGCCAGAAGAGGAAGAGGAGGGCCCATTGGATCGATGAGGAGGATATGCCATCATTCAATGGAGGCAAGGAGACTCTAAAGCATCTGTAATTCTTCATTTTTAAATCTCCTAAACAATAATAACAATAGAAGTAAAGATCCTTTGCTCTTACGTTAAACCAGGGATTTTACCTCATTTAAGAATCCATTTATAGATAAGCACTGAGGGGACATATGAGGATTTCAGTCAACGAAGAAGCAAACCAGGCTTATCGAGCTAATGAGCACTCAAACACATCATGCTCCACCATCTCAACCACTTGCCCACAAAGATCACAAATACTAATATTTTTTCTCTTGAATACCTTAAAATAAAAAAAATAATAATAATAAATAAATAAATAAATAAATAAAGATTGTAAATGAGGGCACAATGTGTGCCTAGTGGGAGTTGAACCTAGGACGTTCGAATTTACGGCTCGTACCAAGTTCATTGTTCACCAATTGCACTACCCCCTTGAGTTACCATATAATACTCTACATGCACTACCCCCTTGGGTTACCATATAATACTCCACATCAATTTAGGAATGCAATAAATTCTACTATTAGAATTTGAGTGAGAGGTAGGTAGGTAGATGAGAGAAAAGTAAGAATATTGGTATACATGTAAATATACCAAATTTAACGTGCTACTAAATAAAATATTTTCTCCTACTGTAATAATCAGATGCTTCAAAACAAAGGTTAGGGTTAGGGGGTCGGATCCTCTGACCTGGATCCATGTCAATCCAGTACATGGTTTGAAGAATTGGATTGGATTGGTCAGAATCAGCTTTGACTGGTCCTAATTCTTAGTTGATATCAATGGATAGCTACGGACAAAGAGTAAAATAATCCAAAACCGATTTTTTAATTAAAGTAGGGGTAGCTTGCAAACAGGATACCTCTCCTATCCTTGGACTTCGAAGCGCGATTTCTCCAAATATTTCAACCCAAAAGCATGAAATTTTAAGATTCCTTCCATTTTTGAGAGATCTACCCATCTACCGTAGCGAATTTTGTGAAATACAAGGCAGAGGAGGAGAAAATGAAAGAATTTAAATAAATAAAAAAAATGTATGTATAAAATCATGATTGTATTTGAATGTTAAATTAGTATTATTTGTGTGGGAAAAAGTGCATTTTCTGAGTTTTTTATTAAACTAAAAATAGGAAATAATACCATTTTTTTTTCTTATAACAATCTGATTTTTTTTTTTTTTGAAATTATTGACTTTTTAATGTTAAATCTTTCCATTTGACATATTTAAAACTACACATATAATATGTATCTCCTTCTTCTTCTTCTTCTTCTTTTTTTTTCTTTTTTCTTCTCTTTTTTTTTTTTTTTTTTTTTTTTTTTTTTTTTGAAATCATATATATCGTACTGTAGTTAAAACCTCCTATATATTTGGAAGTTTATATATTTTTATTTTTTATATTATTTTCCGAGATGATTCAATAAACTAATATGCTTGAAGGAATCCACCGATTGTAGCCGACTTAGAACAAAATCAACCTCCACAGACTCAACTAAGAAAGCCATAGCAAAACCTGTCATCAACAAGGGGGGAGAAAATGTAATACTGTTTCATATCCATGGCAAAAAGGAACAAGGAGGAATTCTTATATGCCTATCAAGCGATACCAAATGAAGTGATGACAAGTGTATACATGGATTGAAGTATCGGTATTATATTGATCGTATCGAAAGATACATAATCAATATCTTTGAAGATTGAAATAGATATGAATCAATAGTATCCATTAAAAAAAAAAAAAATCCATCCAATACTAAACCAATAAAGCCTAATGCCAAACCAATACAAATGTATCAGTATCGGTTAGCTGGCATCTGATACATACCTATAACTTTGGGTAGATGAGTGTTCGTTGCTAGAGAGGTCACGAATAGCCGAAAATATAAATTTGATTCACATCGGTATTTACTTAAAGTTATCTGTATTCGAAAATTCACCATTCGAAAGCTATCTATATCCGTTTGAAAACTAATTGGATACAAATTTGGATATCCCAGTTTTCAATAAACATGTTGAAGGGGAAAGTTAAAGTGGCTGACCAGGTTTTCATATATCGGCTATAATTGCCATGTGATAATTTGAAAGTTTTGAGATTCGATGGATATGTTTTTTTATTGATATCATTTATTGAGGTGTGAAATTATTTGTAATTTTATCTTTACTATTTTAATATATCACTTTTTTTTTAATGAGGATAAACTATGTCATTTTGCATGTTTACACGAAAAAGAAAAAGAAGTACTAGAGAATGACAACTTCTAAAAATGGTACAATGATAAATCATTATCAAATTATTTTTTTACAACAACAACAACAAAGACTTATCCCAACTAAATAAGGTCGGCTATATGATTCGAGATGGACAAGTTTGCAAGGTAGAAAATCATTTTTTTTACCTTCGAATTAAAAACCTTTTAATAATAAGACAATGGGCAATCAATAGAAGGTGTAAAGTTCAATATATAACTATAGAGGAATCATTTAGACAATCACATTTTTTTTTTTAATGAAAAAAGAAGATAGAATTGTTTGAAATTGAATAATAAGGTTCACTGAAAAATCAAAGGAAAGACTCATACATGATGAATATGTAGTTAAGATGAGCAACCAAAATTTTTTATTTTTTATTTTTTATTTTTTATGGGAATGAGCCACCAAAATTGATTTTTAACCTATTAAGGGAATTTGGCAAATCAACTTGTTCAGATGGCAAAAAAACAGAAAGTGATATGAGAAAAAAATTCTTACCACATGGTGGGTTAAAGTTTTTCTTCACCCATCCACAATCTGATATTCTTAATACTCTTCTTATAGGATGAAAGTTTGAAAGTATACTCCTATCGTCATTATGATCTTTATCCCATCTCCATTAATGTCCACGGTAAAGGAATACCTTTTCGCCATGGTTAAAGGGAAACCATTTGCAACGAGATATATATGATTTTTTTTTTTGCAAGGGTGAATGATTCGTGACATAGAACGAGATGGCTAATGTTGTTGCATGGTTAATTTAGCATTGAGATTTTTTAGTTTTAAAAAATTGAAAAATGGATCAGAATTTCTTGAGAAATTTAGGTAGTGGACTTAAAAAAAATATTATTTTATATCTTGTTAAAAGGATTTAATTTTTTTTAAAAGTAATGGAAGCAGACTTATTATTATATTACCTCTGATCCTCGGTCGTTATCCCACCAAACCTTTTTAAGAAATAACTGATACATGCATTATTCAAAAAAAAAAAAAAAATAATAATAATAATAATAAAATGCATCATATATGGGTTGGTGGAGTCCTATTTGTTAGAAGTATCCATTTTTGTCACTTGTGAAAGGAATATTAGAGCATGTGTCGAGTTTAGATTGAATCGTATTGGACCGATTACTCCTATTTTTAATAAAAATCAAGTTTTTATTTTGTTTATATTCTTTAATTTTGTGTCTGTATTAAGATTGGATTGGTCAAGATCATGAATTGATAAGACTGATATAGATCAATCAGATTCGTATTTTACAACTATGGTAGGAAGAGACTGAACCTCCTACATAGAGTCCCTAGGATCGATCGGAACAAAATATAAATAGTACAAAAGGAAGAGACAATAGCTGCTTCTTTAGGTACTATAAAATCATCACCTCTCAATTTTTAAAATTTCAGGAGGAGCCCCCTTTTTACCTCTATATATGAAGATACGAAGATATGAAAATAAGTTGACTTTTCAACTTGATAATTTTATTTTAATCCTTTTTTGATGTAAGGATTTTAACCTTTTAGATAATAATAATATATATTTGATAAATAATAAATATGATGTCATGGTGGCCTATATATGAAGATGGAACAAAAACTTGGTAGGTGGTATGTAGCTAATCGAAGAGGGGACCTTCCCCATCCAGTGGTTGTTTGGTTAGTTTGACTGAAAAAGATTGAGATGCCTCACAACATAGAAATTAGGAAGTCTACGTCCAAACAGGAAAAGTTATCCCACACTGTCATGGTGGGAAACTCTTTCACAGCCCCTCTCCCTAACAACCCTTGACATTGTCTCTCCACTAATCACTACTTAAGAAACCAGTCGTGCGCTTCTCATTGATGTAATTTTTTACTCTGACATCATAGGAAGCCTTTACATCTAAAAAAATAAAGGAGAAATAAAATATTTTCCTTCTTTGTTTTACTTGCATTGTACATGAGAACACATAAGACCGTCTTTAAATTAAAGCATGGGTGGTGACAAGATTTACTTGTTGCCAACTTTTTCTCACGATTTAGATTGTAACAATAAGTTTGACATCAAATTAATCTAAATCTCCCATTGAATTTTGACATAATTACCAATTCACAACTTTTAAGATAACCAAATACGGAAAAGGAAAAAAAAAAATGTAAGAGTATGGTTCTTTTATAGGACTTGGGTGCAACTTGTCCTGTTTGGATACCAAAAGTGATGCAAAGAGGTGGAGGCAGAGAGAGGGGAAAGAGAGAAGGCGGAGTGGGAGGGAGATGCAGAGTTGAGATGGAGAGGGTCATTCAAAGGTGAGAGAAAGAGGAATGTAGAAGCTGGTCGGCAGGAGATTAGAGAGGGTGGGGTAAAAGGGAGATGCTTAGGGAAGAGAGAGAGAGAGAGAGAGAGAGAGAGAGAGAGAGAGGGAGGAATGGGTGTTAGTGATTCTTTGTCCTAGAATCATTTGAATTACCTATAGTGTATAGAATACAAGAATGAATAATGGAAAGAAATCAATCACATACCCGTTGAGCGTGAATAAAGTCCCTAAATTAAGGTTGATGCTTGTACCACGAATTATGATGAAGAACCACGCAATATGGGTCCTTCTACTGAGATCTTCTGCAGCCTCTTACTATGGGATCTTCTCTCTGTCTCTACACTAGCTTTGTGAGAAAGCAGTGCTCCCAAAATATTATTATGAAAGTAATAGCTGCAGGGACCGTCAGTATTCTATATATAATAGAATTCCTAAACCCTAATCCATTCCCACAATAGAATAGGGCTAGAAGTTTCCTAATTAGAGTGGTCCTTATTCTCTTGGGCCCAATGGGTCAATCAATATCAGTTAAGCCCACATAAGAGTCCTAACAATCTTCCACTTGGGCTACACTGATACTGATGTCTTCCCATTGACATCTGGCCAAATAATCCCAAGATTGAATACCACTCAAAACAAACTTTGATCCAATCAATAATCTCCATTGTTGAACAATAGTAGAAAATACACCTCAATATACGGCATATAACTATCTAATGTTACAGACAACAGAAAATTATCAATTCAAATCGCCTGGAAACATAGATATAAGGAATTATATCATAACTGTGATCACATAAGATATATCCTTCCTTATAGGTCCGTTCCTGATCTAAAGACCATCCTACCTTGAAAACCTCACAGGTAGAGAACTTTGATATTAATCAATACTTAGGCAAACCGCCATTTTCTTATATTAATATCTCACTTTGGCATACAGCCTATGGTTAACAACCATCTCCATGGATTTAGGCTAAATACCGCCATAAATCACGAAACTTGGCTAAATACCGCCATTAACTGTGACATGTCAAAGTAAACCACAATAATCATACAACAATACGATGAGAGAAAATATAAATGAACACTATACTGGAAAGTAAACATCCTCAATATAGATTGTGCTCATAATGTATGATCTAACAAAATAATTCTTATTACAATACCACTATGGATAAGTAAACTCCCACTAAACAAGCATATCAAAAGATTCCATCACACCCATGTTAGAAACATGAGTCTTAAAAATTCCCACTGGAAGAGCTTTGGACAGAGGATCAGCAACCATCTCTTCAGTAATAATATGCTCAACAGCGATCTCCCCAGTGTTGATCTTCTCGCGAACCACAAGATATTTAATCTCAATGTGTTTGGAGCTGCGAGATCTCTTGTTATTCTTTGCAAAGAAAACAGTAGAAATATTGTCACACCACAAATGCAAAGGCTTAGAGATGGAATCTACAACTTTCAGTTCAGATATAAAATTCCTCAGCCACATTGCCTGCTTGGTAGCTTCATAAAGTGCCACAAACTCAGCTTGCATAGTGGATGAAGCTAAAATAGTTTGTTTGGCACTCTTCCAAGAAATAGCTCCTCCTCCCAATATAAAAATGTATCCAGAGGTAGACTTTCTATCATCAGTACACCCACTGAAGTCCGAGTCAGAATACCCCACAACTTCAAATTTTTCTAACTTACTGAACACTAGCTTGAAGTCCTTTGTCCGCTGTAAATAGCGCATGACCTTTTTTGCTGCAGTCCAATGAGCCAAACCAGCATCAGATTGAAACCTGCCAAGTACACTAATTGCAAAGGCAATGTCAGGGCGAGTACAAACTTGTGCATACATCAAACTTCCAACGGCAGAGGCATAAGGCTTGTCATTCATTGAGCTCCTCTCAATATCATTCTTTGGACATTGTTGTTTGTTCAACTTGTCTCCTTTACTGATGGGTGCTTCACCACCAGAACATTTAGACATGTTAAACCTCTTTAAAACTTTATCAAGATATGCCTGTTGTGATAGCCCAAGTAACCCCCGCGGCCTATCACGACTAATCTCGATTCCAAGCACATAACTTGCTTCACCCATGTCCTTCATTTCAAAATTTTCTGAAAGAAAACCCTTGGTCTCCATCAATAAGGTTTTGTTGCTGCTAGCCAACAGAATGTCATCCACATAGAGCACAAGAAAGATGAAACTACTCCCACTGAGTTTCAGATATATGCACTGATCGATTGGATTCTCTACAAAACCAAAAGAAGTCACAACTCGATCAAATTTTAAGTACCATTGTCGAGATGCTTGCTTTAACCCATAAAGAGACTTTTTCAGCATACAAACAAAGTCCTCTTTACCATTTTCCTCAAAACCTTCAGGTTGTCTCATGTACACCTTCTCTGACAGCTCTCCATTCAGAAATGCTGTTTTCACATCCATCTGATGCAACTCTAGGTCAAAATGGGCAACAATGGCCATGATAATTCTGAATGAGTCCTTTGATGAGACAGGTGAGAAGGTTTCCTTGTAATCTATCCCCTCTCGCTGAGTAAAACCCTTTGCCACGAGTCTAGCTTTGTAGCGTTCTACTCTACCTTGAGAATCTGTCTTGGTTTTGAAAACCCACTTAGATGCAATAGCCTTACAATCCTTTGGAATTTGCACTAATTCCCATACTCCATTGTTGCTAATGGATAACAGCTCTTCCTTCATTGCTTCTACCCATTTGTCTGAATGCTTATGATTAACTGCTTGAAGAAAAGTAATAGGGTCTTCTTCTTGTCCTATGTCAAACTCACACTCATTCAAATAAGAAATATAATCAGAGTGCAGAGAAGGCTTGCGCACTCTAGTAGACCTCCTTATAGGTTCAGGTGGAAGCCTACCAATATTAGCGGTATCAGGAGGTGAAATTGGGTCTGCAATAGCAATATCTGTCCCAACTTGCAAATCATATTCAATTAGAGTTTGAGTGACTGTATCATCAGACATGATGGGATTGAGATCAATAAGTGAATTTCTCAACTCAACAGGTGCTATCTCAGAAGTGTCATACTCCCCTTCTTCAAAAGAGAAATTACGAAGAGTTCTAGACTCTTCATTGCATTTAACAAATCTAGCATGAGTGGTCTCTACAATTTTGTGTCCTGGACCAGGACAATAGAATCTATACCCTTTAGACCTCTCTGGGTATCCCACAAAATAGCAACTTGTAGTCCTTGAGTCAAAAACTTTTTCTTGAGGGTTAAAGACTTTGGCTTCTGCTTGACATCCCCACACTCGCAAGTGTCTAAGGCTAGGTATTCTGCTACTCCAGAGTTCATAGGGAGTCTTATTCACAGATTTGTTTGACACTCTATTGAGAAGGTAAACAGCAGTTTTAAGTGCCTCTCCCCATAAGGATTCTGGTAAGGTAGTATTGCTCACCATAGAACGGACCATGTCTTTCAGAGTACGATTTCTTCTTTCAGCTACTCCATTCTGCTGAGGTGTTCCAGGCATGGAATATTGAGGAGCTATCCCATGTTCTTGCAAGAATTTTGCAAAAGGACCAAGCAACTGCTCAAAATCACCACTTCTCCCATAATATTCTCCACCCCTGTCGGATCTGACCACTTTGATCTTCTTGGAGTGGAAAAGTTCAACTTCAGCTTTAAAAATCTTGAAAACATCTAGAGCACTAGATTTCTCACTAATAAGGAAGACATACCCATATCTTGACCAATCATCAATAAAAGTTATGAAATAACGGTGCCCAGTGAGTGTAGGGACAGTAAAAGGCCCACAGATGTCAGTGTGAATGAGGTCTAATACTTCAATGCTGCGAGTAGCATCCTTTTTCCTGGAGATTGTCATCTTTCCCTTAATGCAATCTATACATGTTTCCATGTCCTGAAAATCAATATCTTTTAATATCCCTTCTTTTACCAATCTTTTCATCCTCTTGATTGAAATATGACCCAACCTTCTATGCCACAACATGGAGGATTTCTCATCAATCAGAGACCGTTTCACTCCCACATTCAGAACCCATGAAGAATTACAATTCAATCTATAAAGCCCATCAACAAGAGTACCACTACCAATAGAGATAGAATCATGTAATAAACAAAATCCAACTTGATTAAAATTAACAGAATAACCATCTGAACAAAGTCTAGAAACTGAAATCAAATTCCTCCTCATAGAGGGAACATAAACAACATCCTTCAAATCAATAAATGAGTCTGAATTGAAAAATAATCTAATAGTTCCTATGGCTTCCACTTCAACTCTAGCTCCATTGCCCACGAACACCGTCACTTCATCCTTGCTTGGCACCCTCCTGTTTAGGAACCCCTGCAAGGAATGAGTGACGTGAATAGATGATGCAGAATCTAACCACCATGAATCAATTGGTACATTAATCAAGCAAGATTCAAAACATACTAAGGATAGATTCATACCATCATCCTTCTTTTTCTCAAGGTAAGTCTTCCTCTTAAAACAATCCTTCTTCATGTGTCCTTTGGCCTTGCACCAAAAACACTCTATGCCACTCATGTCTTTTTGTACCCCTGATTCTTTGAAATTTTGTTTTCCCTTCTTGTTTTTCCCTCCTTTAAATTGAGTGAATTTTCCTTTCTTAAAGAACTTCTTGATCCCTTTGTTAGGTCCCATAGATGATGAAGTCTTACCTTGAGTAAGATTGGCACTTTCAACTTTGGTCCTATTAATTGTTCCCTCTTCCTGGGTTACCACAGTGATCAATTCATCAAGACCCCATTTATCCTTCAATGTATTATAAGTAGTCTTAAGAGTCTTGTAGCTCTCAGGTAGAGAATTCAAGGCAATGGTGACCACGAAGTCATCATCAAAGTTAATACCTGTACCTCTGATCTTGTTTCCTAGGGAAATCAATTCCAGTATATGCTCTCTAGCACTTCCTACTCCATCAAATCTAGCCCCAGTCAATTGGCTCATGAGATCGTGAGCCTGTGATTTCTTAGAGCTATCAAACTTAGCTTTTATAGCAGCCAAATACTCAGAAGCAGTATCCTTTTTAGCAACACTATCCTTGATAGACTCAGGCAAAGCACTTTTAATAACAGCCAAGGATTTCCTATTTGCAGTGACCCACTTGTCATAATCCCCTTTCTCAGTTTGGGTACTGGTTGCAGTAGGTTCAGCTGGTTTGGTGGTTCTAGTACACAGGTCTAGGTCCTTGAGAATCATGTAGACCTCTAAGTCTTCCATCCATTTGTTGAAATTATCCCCAGTAAGCTTAGGAATATCAAGTACACCAAAACTAGAAGACATCCTGTTGAATATTTTAATAAAGAATATGCTATTCAACATACAGACATATATGTAAAAGAATAAGCATGTAACAATTAGCTAAATTAAACATTACATGCTCAAGTATCAATTACTTCATGAGTGTCAACCGGAACTACATTTCTGACCTTTGGGTCTGAAACATACTGGTCCACTCAAGTTTCTGCTATTACTGCGAGACTTCTTCTAACTTTCAAAAAGTACCGCCATCTTTGGATGGACAGCATCTTCTAGGTTGAGAAATCCTTATTTTTTTTTTTTACTTGTTTTAACTTTAACTTTAACTTTTCTTTGATAATGTCACCTTTGGGTGAACATTAGCAACCTTGCTACCAACCATTATTCTCTTGTTTTTTCAGACAAAGAAGACCTTTGATTTGTATTCTATTACAATAAGGTTGAACTTTACCACTTTGGTGGATTCCACCCAATCTTACTGTAATAGTCTACAAATTCATTCCGGCAGCTAAAAGTGGGATTGTTTAACCATGAATAAAAAAATATTCATAAACAAAAGCATGAACTACATTACCAAGAATAAACAAGTTCATATTCTGATATGCAAGTAATGTATGAGTTGATTTTCTTTCATTTCTTCCAATTAATAGGAAAATTATAAAGAATCATTAAACACCCATACTTGTAACTTATACAAAATAGATCATAAAAGTTGATCAAAACTAGGCTCATAATATATCAAAACGAAGAGCACGAAAAACTGGACTCAACGCAAAAAACCAGGGTGAAAAATTCTTCACCGTTTGCCCGTACGAGCCATTTGAAGTTACTGTTTTTTTTTTTTAGGAATCAAAATCAATCCGGGTC
This sequence comes from Macadamia integrifolia, assembly GCF_013358625.1. Lineage (NCBI taxonomy): Eukaryota > Viridiplantae > Streptophyta > Magnoliopsida > Proteales > Proteaceae > Macadamia > Macadamia integrifolia. The sequence goes on from NC_056568.1 coordinate 24,472,173, forward strand.
AACCGGTTCGGGCAAATTAGTTCCGGGTCAAAGTTCGGGTCAACGACCCGGGCAACCTTTGACCGAGTGGGTCATGAGTTGACCCACTGCATCCCGGGTCAACTCGGTAGGGTTTCCGAGTTGACCCGGCGATGACTCGCCTCCGTTTTTTTTTTTAAAATTTTTTATTTCTCTCTCCTCTGGCAGCCGCTTTACGGCGGCGCGTGCCAGCGCGTCCGGAGGTTTCCGGCGACTTGCAGCATACCGCCGCGACCGTCTTCTCGTGCTCTACAACTTCCGTGAAGAAAGTTTTCCCATACGGGATCTTTAAGTAAGAGTAAAATAATGATTTTCATAAATAGAAACCCAAATTTTTTTTTTTCTTACATAATTTCTTGATTCTAACACCATAGTGTAGGCTCTGATACCAATTGTTAGTGATTATAAATCCTAGAATCATTTGAATTACCTATAGTGTATAGAATACAAGAATGAATAATGGAAAGAAATCAATCACATACCCGTTGAGCGTGAATAAAGTCCCTAAATCAAGGTTGACGCTTGTACCACGAATTATGATGAAGAACCACGCAATATGGGTCCTTCTACTGAGATCTTCTACAACCTCTTACTATGGGATCTTCTCTCTGTCTCTACACTAGCTCTGTGAGAAAGCAGTGCTCTCAAAATATTATTATGAAAAGTAATAGCTGCAGGGACCATCAGTATTCTATATATAATAGAATTCCTAAACCCTAATCCATTCCCACAATAGAATAGGGCTAGAAGTTTCCTAATTAGAGTGGCCCTTATTCTCTTGGGCCCAATGGGTCAATCAATATCAGTTAAGCCCACATAAGAGTCCTAACAAAA
>NC_056568.1:24473124-24494891 GCF_013358625.1 Macadamia integrifolia
CCCTTGCAACTGATTATGCATCTTCCACGCAATGAAACAAAAAAATACCCCACTATTGTTAACCTCTCTTTGTGATGAAGCTAGGAGTTACTATGCACATTGAAGGAGAAGTAACCTCATGGAAGTTTGCCAAACCATAATCGGTGAGACGGGGATTGAGATCTGAATCAAGTAAAATGTTGTATGACTTAATGTTCTTGTCCATGCATAAAGGGAAACAGATCTCACATAGATACCTGAAAACAGAAATGTTGTTGAAGAAGTTAGAATAACCGAGAAACATAAGCCTGCTGATGATGGTGAAAGTATATTGTCCTCTAGCACATACACATGGATTGGGAATTCCTGCTCAAATTGACTTCTCATCATAGGTGATGAGAATGCTCATCCATCCATCCATTGGAAAAGAGATAATATACACATGCAAAAAGAAGTACACACTACACAGGAAACTACAAGCTGGGTGTACCTAGACAAAAAATTTTGTGTTGAGAAGAAAAATAACTAAAAGTTGTTATAAGAGGGACTTGCCCAAGTCAGATCAAATTTCCTATAAGTTTTCCTGCACCATAGTAGAGTCAGATTGCCGCCCAATCATCCTAGTTCTGTTTTCGATCAAGAGATCACAACATATCTATAAGTCATCCGAGGCCTTGTAGAATCCCTAAATGTGCTTAAATGAGAAGTAGGTAAGAGGTAGGAATACGGAGACATCCATTACACACTAAAGGTTTGAACAGTTTTAAGCTAGTTTAATAAGAATTTAAGACTCCTAAACATATATCCTGAAACAATGACCAATAATACATCTCTCTCTTTTCCAAAATATCTGTTAAACTTTAAATATTTATTTCTAGTTTTGTTAAAACTTAGTTTTTTTCTTTTTTTTCTTTTAATTAGATAAAACCAATCATAATAATAACAGATCAAGTAATAAAATGAGAATAATTTTCGGACTCACAGTTTATAGGATAAACAGAATTCTTAAACTATGAAACTTTTTAATTATCTTCTCAAACTTCTTCCTCCAGTATTGAAGACGAGAACATCTGCATGCTCCAATCCATTTGATCCAACTTTAAGATTATGTTTATCTTTCCTCTCTCTCCCACCAGTCATAGTCACTCCAGCTCTAGAAATGAGGCTCCAGCCCCTAAACACCAAGAACCCTTTTGGACCATTCAATAGCTAATGAAAGTATACAGAAGGAGGTGTTCCATTGGTTTCTTCCAATATCTTATATATAATAACAAAACATAAAGTTCTTTTATTATATTTCCTAATTCTTTCTATTGTACTATAATTTAATAGAAAAAGGCCGGATGAATAGTGAAATAAAACTTCAATAAAAGAGCGAAGCAAAAAAGATTAAAATGAGGAGAATCACAAGATCGATATCAAGAAACTACCTAAGACAAAATAAAATTGAAGTGAAAGAATTTTTGAGAAAAAAAAAAGAAAGAAATAAATTATCCGATATAAAAATGTTTCTAATCAAATAAAATTATACGTCTTTTATATATAAATATATACATATTGGTGAAACAAGGAACAAATCATGCTGTAAATGATTTCTGGTTTCATCAAAAAATCATGATTTCCATTTTCATAAAAAAATAATGACATACCAAAATGCACACCCAAAAATTGTGAATGTCCTGTGAAACTTAACTTGCATGCACATATATGATATATCCCAAACAAAATTGGAGTATAATATCGTCATTTAAAACTTGTTGACTAATCGGAGGGGTAACTTCTTTAAAAATAAAATAAAAATTAAGGGATAACTATTTTTCTGTGGAGTTCCAAAAATCACTAAGTTTATGTAACACATTGGTTCCTCTATAGCCATAATAAAATTTTAAGTCTATTCTCTAAAATTTTAGCAATAACTTCAAAAAGAATTGTGTATAAGTTTATAAGTCTAAAATCAGTCGGAGATGAATTTTTAGTCTTTTAAGGGATGTCCAAGGAGTTAAATCTTGGGATTCGGACTGGTATTAGTTTTCCTTGATACTAATTTGATATCAATTTAGATTGGTCTGTTTTACTCTACTTTTCATGAGAAAAAGAAAAAAAAAACAGATGTATTTTATGATTTTACTATTGATTCAATAAATTGGTATTGGAGCAAAATGGAACATAAATCAACTCAAAGAACTGGTCACCGAACCTATAAACAAAGGAAGGGAAAGATAAGACTCGTAAAGATATCCGACTAAAACCACCATAAATCCAAAAGCGGAGGGTGGAATCCTTATTTTTAGTTTAGGGAAGACTAGTTCTTTCTTTTCCTTTCTTTAAGAGATGGTAGATCCTATTGAATAATATTAATAATAATAATAATAATAATAATAATAAGGATTAAAGTATCAGTATCGATCCTTATATTCACCAATTAAATTTAAGATACGTATCAGAGCATCGTATCGTATTAGAGATACACTAAGATATGATTAAAGTATTGGGTTACCGTATCGATCTACTTGAGGATATCATATTGGTATCGGAGATATTTTAAACCAATGATGAGATAATAAAATGATAATAATTTTTAGATTTTCAGTATATGCGAAAAAAAAAAGAATTCTCAAAAATTTTCTAATTATTTCTCAAAGTTCCAATGAACCGATAACTGGTATGTATTGCACCCAAAAAACATAACTGGTAGTGACTTTTCTATGATTTTACAGTTAATCATACATGTGGAACGGATAGGAAAGGTCAAGATCCGAGATTGATCAAAGCTGATACAGTTTCATACATGTGGAACGGATAGAAAAGGTCAGGAGCCGGGATTGATGAAAGCTGATACTGTTCCAATCTAGCAATAGGTACCATTCCGTTTTTTAAACCACGATCAGTCCATCTACATGTTTCCACTTTACAGAGTTCCAATCGATTTAATCCAAATTTAGAATTCTTATTTAAAATTCTATTTATCTTTCCTGGAATTAACAGTTGTTTTAAATCTCCATCACTAGAAATGAAGCTCTGTAATACTCCACTCCACGCTTCAGTTCATAGACTTAGAGGATGACATGATACAGATCAAGGACTTCCATTGGTTTCTTCCAATATCTCAAGTCAATGACAGTGGGTTGAAGTTTTTTCCGGTTCTGAACTTCTCCAATACGTCCATCAAATCTTCAATAAAAAAGGAAAAGAAAATGATGGCCGAATTGAAGTTGTTACAGATTGTAATACAAGTCAAAAAACAAATATTTTGAATAAAAAAGCCAAATGAATTGCAAAATATAACTTTTTCTTTGGTAGAATTGGATAATAAAACTACTTAAATATTGTGTAGGCTATTTGGTTCAAATTGCAAAATAAAAGTGCTTAACAGAAAAGGAGAGAAATAACACAAAATTAAACCGTGTTTCCTAAGAAGGATTGTGGTTTCTGTGCATACGCGAGACCTTTGGTAGTGCACGAAAGAACAGAACATTTTTCTTTTCATGGTGCTATGTGTCTGGGTGCAGGAGTCACACTCCCACCTAAAAAAAATTTGGGACAAAGTTTCGGATAAAAATCGTCTGAAATTCTCATCTTGTGCAATTCTATACAATGCCCCCTTAGGTGGTCGGCACGTGTACAACTTTAAATGAACAGCCAGGATTAATTGTTGGTTGAATTTTCATCAAAACCTGGTTAGAGGCCCATTGAACCGGCCTTGTGAAGATTCAAACCAAACCGGTTCAAACGAGACGAGGCTTCTCATCGGCCATGGCTTGTAGCTTCTTCTCTTCTTTAACGATTTAGGTTTAAGTTTTTCGTTCTTTTTTTGGTTTTGATTCTCTGTGTGAGTTCCATTGATTGTTGAGTTTGTTTGCTTCCATCGGCGAAGATGGGCAATATCAGTTTGGAGGAAATTAAGAACGAGAATGTTGATCTGGTAAATTATTCATCCTTCGAAGTGTAATAATTTAATTTATAAATTGGTTTTCTTTTTGTTGTTTTTTGGCAATCTGAAACATCGGATGAGATTTTTAGGAGTTGGTTTCAGTTTTCTAGTGTTTGATTATGTTTAGTTGCAGTATAAAGGAGGGAACTGAGGTATCTCTGCTGCATGTTCTGATCGGCTGCTGCACCTTTTTCTCCGGCGGTTCTAGATTTAAGCTTCTCTCTATCTCTCTCTCCCTTTAGTGTCTGATGGTTATATTCTAATTGTTTTGGCTCCAAACGATGAAGCTATGTCGAAGCCATAAACAGACCAGTTGACCCGGAGCAGATCTTATATTACCATCTCGTCCCAGAGAGTATATAGTGCAGTGAGAAGGTTCCCCACAAGGTTGTGGCCGAAGAAGTCGATGGGTTTATGAAATTTGGAGATGATCGGCTCATCTGTTCGATCCCGATAGCCACACCGAAGGCCGAATTTCAGTTCAGGATGATGTTGTTTTGTTCCCCACTGAAGAAAAGACGAGATCCGAAACGAAATTGGTTCAACACAGCACTCTTACCCCCACTAAAGCTAATGTTAAGCCCAGAAGAGGTGCGTCAGAAACATTCTTTTTTCTTTCTTTATCTTCATTACTTTTTCAGACATTGGAATTCTAGTTCTTGTTTCTCTTGTTTGTTATATCTGCCAGATTCCGATGGTGTTTAGTTCAGTGAGGTCGTCGGCTCCAATGAGTGTTTATGTGGATCACATCCTCTTTGTTTGGATTTATTAATTTGGCACTCACTCTCTTGGTCCCCGTGAGTATATTGGAGTTTGAAGGAAAGGAACTCAAGGGAAGGGAAAGTCGAGAGTAGAGTCGAGCGACGAACAGAGAGAGAGAGTCGAGAGAGCAGGGAGAGGAGAGAGAGAGGAGAGACAGCAGGTCCGAGCTTTTGGTGACAAAGAGGGTCAGGGCTTTTAGTAACAAAGAGGGAGAGTCGAGAGAGAGAGAGAGAGAGAGAGAGAGAGAGAGAGAGTCGAAAGAGGAGAGGGAAACTCTTTCAGCTTTTATTTCAAAATGATGAACCGAATCGGTTTGCTCTCCCATGGTTTGGTTCAAGTTAGTTTCTCACTGGTTTAAGGTTGTGTCAGTGGCATTTGAATCTAGACCGTTCATTTGGAATTGTACACGTGTCGATCACCTAAGGGGGCATTGTACAGAATTGCACAAGATGGGAATTTCAGACGATTTTTATCCATCTAAAGCGGCCCCAAAACACAGACACAGGTTGATGGGATAAAAGAAAGGAGGTTTTGTGCTCATGCCTGTGGTCTGCAAGCAATACAGCATTCATGGCCAAGGGCTCTGATATGATTTTTTTTTCTTTCCCTCTGTTGCTTTTATGCAGATCAGAGGGAGATAAGAATGCCCCTCGGTCACCAGTAGAATAATGATTTCTAGTTTCATAAAAAAATATTAATTTAACAAAACGCACATCCAAAAACTGTGAATGTCCTGTTACTTGCACACATACCTTACAAAATCCGAGCGTAATATCGTCATTTAAAATTTGTTGACTAATTGGATTATTGGAGTGGTAAATTTTTCCTGTAGAGCACTAAAAATCACAAAGTGGATGTGACACTAATTTTTAAATAAAATTTCTACTTTCGAAGTACTCTGAAAAAGCCGTATAAAAGAGCGCGTACCAATGAGTTATGACGAAATGATATCATACATAAGAGGGAAGTGAGATCATTTCATTTTAGGATGAAAGAGATAGACACATAGGTGCTAACATACCTTACCCCAATGGCTTAAAGAAGCCTATTGGAACTTGGAAGGTTTGTCAAGCAATGTCGAATATTTGACTACTGAAACTGACTGTCAAGAGTTGTGTGTTTTCATTACCAGAGCATCTTTTTACGTCCCGTTGAGGTGCAATCTACTTCAAAGAATATTGTACACTTAGCTTCAAAATTTTTTGGGAGATTAACATAGTAGTTGACTCTCTAGTTAATAAGGCCATGTCAGTGGTGTGTACGACAGTATACCTTGTTGTCACGTTCAAGTGAATAAATTTAGTTCTTATAAAAAACGAGTTTTGAGTTAATCTCAACAATTTATCATACTTAATATAAATAATAAATCTATATTTAGTGTAGTAGTGTACTATAAAATGAATTTGTTTGCCTACACATACCATTAGTTATAATTAAATAATCACATTTACCATTGGCAACGAACATAAATAATTGTATATCTCTAGTATACATCATTCATTTGAAAATGGATAGAATATAGTAGAAAATAGCCCTGCAAGGAAGAAACACAAAAAGCTATTACCCAAAGCTTTCATGAGAGGATATGTCCCATGTACTTACATAATGTCCCAAAGAAAATTTTAATTTCTAACACCAAGAGGATGAACAAAAGGCATAAGGAACTGCAAAAATTTCACTGCAATATTGTTAAGTCAAAACCAAATTATTACACAACAACAGGCTGAGCTCCCACACCATCAGCCATTAAAGAAACCTTGCTTCTGAAGTGGCCAAAAAAAAAAAAAAACACTTTTGGTGTTCCAGCATTTTAGAGGACCTGCCACTGAGTGAGAAATTACTGATTACCACAAAAAATCCAATATATATATATATACAAAAAAAACTGACACCAGTGCACCATCTTTAATTAATATAGTTTGTTTCCTATGAAATAATTAATCACATTTTATTAAAAAAAAAAAAAAAATTGCTCGTCTCAGATATGAGTGGCTCTGTTTGTCCATAGATGATACAAGGATGTGCAAACTTTAACAAAGAGAAAATAAAAAAAAAAAACAAAAAAATTTCTGCACCCTCTCTGTAATCAACATAGAGAGAAACCAAAAAAAGGGCAAACATATTTCATTCTTTCTTTGTACAAATTACAATAGACAACAGTAGACTATTGATTAATTACATTATTTCTTTGAGAGTATGCAAGGGGACCGGGTTGCAATGACATACCTTTACTATTCTCTATCTATCATATTACCAATATGGCACAAAAATGGTGCGAGTGTACCTGCCCCAGAAAATGGGCTTTTCTGTATGTATGAAGCATCAACCACCACCAACAGGTTTCAGAAAATTGGTGTGATTCAGCAGCTTGATATCTAACTATTCTGACAAAAATTAAAGGACTTGAACCTTTGTCAAGACCTCATCAAAATATATCACAACAATGTTCAATTCTCTGAACGCTTCAAAAATAAACCCAAGCTGGTCATCATTCTGATTTATCGCAGTCCTGCCACCTATGTGTGATTGAGACTTGAGAGAGCTTCTTCACATATCATGTGACTGAGATACTGCGGAGTTGTCAGTGTGAGCAACTTCCCATTTCAGGAAGAGTGCATACAGCAGCTCATTCCATGCATCAGGGACCCCAGGTAGGCACCAATGACTACAATCCTGCCTGTGTATGGGAGCAGGGCCGTTCTTAGGCCCCAGATAGTACAAGGATGAATGACCATCTTTCCTTTGTGAAGTCATATGAGTTACATTCAACACATCTAAACCCAACATCTGTGACTTATTTGAGTGTGTGTTTAGTACGTCACTGGCTATGCTGAACTGAGACCACCACGATTGGGATGACACCCGTGATGAGCCCAATTCAGGAAGTGTCTCCAAGTGACAACTCCCTCCAGTCCTCCAATCACCACCACTGTAAAATCATATTATTGTTAGAAATGCATAAGATATGTGAGTAGTAAACAATCAACTTTTTGTAGAAACGCAAAGTTGTCTCTAAAACGATGCAGAAGATAATGGAAAAACAGAACAAACAATGCACACGGATTTTACGAGATTCGGCAAGGTTGTCTACGTCTCCGATGAGATGAGATCCTGCTTCACTATCAATGGAGAATAGGGTTACATCGCTCATCCTCACTCCTCTCAGTATTGCTTGCATTACAGAGAGAAACTCTCACTACAAATATATAGTGAAAAACCCGAATCTGGAAAGTACACAATTGCCCTCATAAAAAATTAGAGCAGGGGGCTGCACCCCCCTACCTGCCCCCCTTGCAACCCCCACGGCCCAGTAACCTGCTAGCGGGACCACCGTCTTACCTGTCGAGGCGGTGCACCAGTACTCCCTGGATTAAACTGTGATGAAATACAAGACATCGTACATCAACACTTTCTTACTTCCCATATGCTGAAAATATTTATTTATTTTTAGTGGATGCAGTCAGGCATGACAGAATAAAAATAATCACATTTATATACCACGTGAGAGAACTTGTATGACTAATAGCATACTCCTGAGGGATAAGTTATAAGTTCTCAAGTGAATGACATAGTCTCAAGATACACAAAACATGAAATCCTGACCATTTGAACCAGAAAGTTATGTGTAGTCTTCGAGAGGGGTTAGACATTTCTCAATGCAATGATATATACTTGGATTGAACCTTAACAATAGCAATTTAGAAATGAGGAAGGGTCCATGGAGCAAATGGAACATACTTCAACCTAAGGATATATGTTCATGAGAGGTTTGACATTTCTCAATGCAAGGATAGTTCCAGAGTACTATTGACTATTTGAACCTGAAAGTCCTGTGCAGTCTTCGAGAGGGGGTTTGCCATTTCTCAATGCAAGGAAATACTTGACTTTGAACCTTAACAATAGCAATTTAGAAATGAAGAAGGGTCCATGGAGCAAATGGAACATACATCAACCTAAGGATATGTTTGGTTACATAATTCGTTAGAAAATCTTTCTAGTGAAACACGATTCTCTTTTTTTTTTTTTTAAATTGTTTGGTTGTTTTTTGAGTTGGTTCCACTTAGAAATACTAATTCATTTGAAACACCTTGTAAAGCTAAATGTGGTTCATCTGATAAATAAGGTAAATAGAAAAACTCATATTTGAAACACATAATCCTAGCCCTCTATTAAATAGTCCATGTTAAGTGGTGATTCAAAAGAATCACAAAAATCGGGATTGGTAACCGAACAGTTTTCCAGAAAATCTTAAAAATAAATACGATTAAACAGAAACACTCTTCTATGGACTCATTGCCAAATCTGAAATAAAACTCCAAACACATCCTAAGGAACATATAAATAAAGGAAGCACTAGAAAAGTATCAAACTTAAGGGAAAGATTGGTTCAACAAGAGAAGAAGTGAATACTTAACAAATTTCCATCAAGTTTACTCACTAGCAAGAATCATACAAAAGAAATGGAAGTCCAACATGAAATAAACAGATCAAACAAACTCAGAACTGAAATTTATCGTATAGCCTAAATATCAAGTGGAAAATAGGAAAAAAAAAATTAGTTGGTGTGATTAGGACCCAACAATCAACAAATGAAGCTCTTTTAAATAAGATTCTCCTCCAAAGTAATTTAGGCCCTCAGATCCGGGCCCATCAAAGGAAAAATACATGGATTTTTCTTTTGGATAAATCCTCTCAGAGCGATTGAACTCCACATTAATTGATTAAGGATCAAGTTGCTCTTTTATATCACAAATCACCAAAATAAAGTCCAAACCTCTGATGATAACAGATCTAATCAATGAAAGTTACTCTTAACAATTGACTTCCTGTTTTAGTGGCAATAAGCCTTGGGTTGGGTTACACATGTGTTGGGCCTTTGGGCCAAAGGGTTTTCTTTATAATTTGCCACTTCAATGGGCCTAAAATATAGTAAGTGGTATGAATACAGGATTCACTTTATTAGTTAGTCTAGATAAGAGTCTTTTTCTTTATGTTTAATTGTTATAAAAGTATTTTAGTTAGGCTGTAATACGTCTCTCTGAGTCTAGCCTTGTTTAAGTCGTTTCTTTCTTATTTAATGCAGAGTTTTAAATAGTTAATACTACCTCAATAGCAAGTTATTTGTTGGAGGAGTTTTAAATTTAGTTTGAGTCTGTTTTAGAAGTTTTATTTAAACATTTGGAAGGTCTATGCCCTACCAACGAATTTGATGAATAGAAATTCGCTTTTGCCTTTGCGAGATTGAGAGTTCTCTTTGTTGTGGTGATTCCAAACTGCGGTTTGGTGGGATGCCAACCATAAGGATCATAATAACTGTTCTTGATGTAGATCAAAGCATGAAGAAGAAAAGGACCGAACCACTGTTCATGTGGAACTGTTCACGTGAAAAATATTGTGGGCCCCAAATGGACTATTAAAGTGGTGGTTTTAGTTGCTATTTTTTAGTTTCAAGTTTCAACTTGTATTTAGTTTTAAGTTTCATTTTGTATAGTTCTATTTCTGTGTAATCTTTAGTTATTAGATTTTTGTACAAGTCTCAACATTTCTTTGTAAGAGATTTCATATTTTAATTCATTTTCCTTTCTTGTAATAGCAACGATCACTATATACGTAATAGAACATTGAGAGTCCTCCATACATTTTAATGAAAAGCTTGAATACTGGTTTTTACCAATGATTGTGCGAAACAGTGTAGGAGAGAGTCCTATGTGAGGTGAGAGGCCTCGAGATGAGATGCCTAGGTACGAGTGAGAGGCTCAAATCATCTGTCCTCTTCTTCCCTTCTCTTCCCCTCAATTGATCTTTTACTTTCTATTTTAGTTTTCTCCGCAATTGAGTGATTTTGTAAGGTATTGAAGCTATTGTGGAGGTGATTCTTTGCTGCTGAATGTTTCTTACATATTCTGTGTTGTACTGACAATTGGAAGACTACAACTAACCTGCGGCACCCTGGTTTTGAGCTTTCTGGACGGCCAACTTCCATGGGTATTTACTTCATATCTAACCAATATCTAACATTCTAACCAGTAGAATGAACCCAGATTTTGGTATGTTCTTTCCCTAGTTCTGTCCTACCCTCATTGTGGTCTTGTGTCCATCCAATGGCTTGAATCTTCTAAGGTAACAAGTTACTAATTTTGACCACCTACTTTCTAATTCTGAGATTCCTCGATATCTGTCAATCCAGCCATCATAATTCACTGAATTTTTTAAGAGACATTCCATCCCAACAGCCTTACACTCAACTGGACTAATTACCCCATCAGTGAAGTGTAGTCACTATTTCTGCTATCGGATAGTTTTCTAGGAAATGGTCTATTTTCTGTGCTGCCGATAGACCAGAAATTATAATGTTGTTTCTTCTGTGGTTGAGAATATCAGAATTTGTGTTTCAGACCTGAGGTTATAGCTTTGTTAACAGCCCTAGTTAGTAGGCTTGTTGGGACTTTTACCTCTGTTTCTGTCGCTGGACTGGTGTTTAAAGCCTACTGTATGACAGTGGCTGTGATCCTATCTGGGGTTAGGCAACTTGAGACCTAGCGCTACGTTAGTTTTACCGTACGAAAAGTATAATCGACCAGAATTGTGTGAAAATCTGCTTTGTCATTGCTGGGTTGATTTTCTCATGATCCCGGATTTTATCCCTTACCTACAGTCATATCATAAGCTGATCTCCGACTGGATTTCACTGGTTCAGGGTTAGCACTAAATTAGATGATCAACATAAAACATGACATTACATGATCATCAGATGAGAGTACCATGTGTGATGTATAGAGTTATATAGTTATACGATGTGTTGGACTAAAGATGGTCATGATCAAACACTAAGTGGACCCTGTCAAGAGGATTCCCGGGACCAAATCAGCCTGGGCAATCACATTTGACGATTTGACTTGCATTCTAGGAAAAAAAATGTTTTAATGTTCTTTTTCTCTGTTTGGAAAGGTAAATGAACATTAACTGATTTAGTTTTTACATGTCCTAGGTGGAACCCAAGAAATGTCATACCCCATCCTCCAATGGCCAACTACCATGCACATATACTTAGGCCTTCCTGAAAGGGTGTCTGGAATGCTTAAAGTAGAGACTTCCCTAAAACTGGCTGTACTTTCTAGATGTACGTATTGCAAAAACAGCATTTTACAAGGTTAACCCCAAGGGGTAGCAAAGTTGGCAAGGGACCTTCGCCTCAGGAAATGTGTGGTTCTAAGTTCGACTCCTCTTACCTCCTTGGGGCCACTCACACAGGGATGTTTTGTGCTCTTCACTGCTATCGGTGAAAGTTGAATGGTTTTCATTCAACCCCGGTATGACCTCGTCCATGTAGTTGTGGGGTCAGTATGAATCCGTGAGACTAGTCAGGCCAAAGGCTTGGATACCCATTGTTAGCAAAAAGGAAAAAAAAATGTATTTTACAAGGTTTAACAAATGTGAAGTCCTAATTCTTTATCATTTTCATTTTTCCATTTTACAAATGGTAATATGGGCTAAAACACTTCTATAGCATGCACACACACGCATGCACTATGCATTCAAAATATTATTGGGGGTAGTCAATCAAGTTACCGAGACAAACCTGAAATGCACAGGGGCAAAGGTGCGAAAAAAGATCCGAGTCTTGCTCGTATTCACTTCCCTACCAATCCAATCAACCAAGGTCTCGATTGACCTCTGATATGCACTTTCTACACTCATATCAAACTTTACGTTCTTCCCTTCTTGAAAATAACAACCCCTGACCAATTGACATCAAAGATAAAGGTCAAATAGTAATTTCACAATAATAATGAAGCATAACCTACATAGTTACATCTTTATTAAGCTTGCAATCAAACCTTTGGCCTCCCCTATTCTCGTTACTCTTCTAAAATATCACCAACGTGGACATTTAGGCATTTTAATTGCCAGACCACATTTAATATATGAAAATAGTTTATAAGCATCCTCAGTTCAACAACTCAGAATAAATATTACCGCCAAAAAATTTATGAGGAACAGATGGCCAGAAATTTGACAAAAGATTGACAAGGAAGAAAGACAATGATTGAGGAAAAAACACACACACACACACCAGTCAGCTGGCAGCTACAATATAATTTCCACAATCTCTTTTTATGTTTCCTTGTTATCTGAATTCTATGTAAAATGGATGACCAAGATAAATCAACTACATTCTGATTTGATTAGCGCGAAATATAGACCATCTATTCATAACAATAAATTCCAATTTCATGTGTCAAATATGATGACATCTTAATCTTATGAAAACACGAGTCCAACAACTTTTTTTATTTGCAAATTATATAATATATCCACCTACCACATTCTGTTTTAAAATGAAAACATGAATACAGCTTTTCACCTATCTAATGAGCTTTTCAAAAGATGATACCAAAAAATAAAATGAGATAAAGAAGTGCGGAAAAACTATGATATATTTGACTTAAATCTTAAGAATTTAAAACTCTTAACCATATCATTTTCCTGCAGATGAACTAAAACTAACATGTATCCAAAAGCACAAAGAATGACTGGATTCAACACTGACTAAGAAGTGAATGATTGATTGTTCCCAAAGTTTTATTAGCTAAAATTTAGTTCTTTATTTTACCCTTTTTAGTGTTTATTAAAATCTAATTGATTCTATTGAATTAAATTTAAAAAAAAAAAAAAAAACATAATAATAAATGAATCAAGTAATAAAACGAGAATAGTTTTCAAACTTTTAATTATGCAAAAAACAGAAGTACATACCCTCTAATGGTCTTCTCAAAGTTCCACCAATGCCCAGTATTGAAGACGAGAACATCTGCATCTCTCCATCGTACCGAGTTCCAATCCATTTCATCCAACTTTAAGGTTGTCTTTACCTTTCCTGGAACTCCTGGTGGTGGTCTGCTCTGCAGCACTAGAAATGGGGCTCTGTAATACTCCACAGTACAATTGTAGTCGCTGAACTTGAACACTAAGAACCCTTTATGCTTTGTGATTGGATTTCCATTCACTTCATAGATTGAATCCTCGTTAGGAATTACTGATGAGAGCATACAGAGCAAGGATTCCCATTGGTTTCTTCCAATTGAATCACCAACAAATACCAGCCGCCGGTTCTGAAGCTTCTCCAGCATCTTCTTTGCATCAAATCTAAAATCAAAAATTTTTAAAAAGGAAAAAATCCAAGATATTTCTTAGTTCTTTCCTTCGAAGGGTTGAAGTTGCTATAGGCCAAATGATAGCAGAATAAAACTGCTAACAGAAAGAGAAATTAAACTCCGATTAAACTTAGATGAAGAGATGAAACAAAGGAAACACAAGAATTACAAGAAATAATGTCAAGAAACTACCCAAGACAAATATATCTGACCAGTTCATGGTTGGCCCAACCAGATTACAAACATACACTTTTTTTTTTCCAAGGGTTTGAAGGACTCAAAAGAAACACAGATTCTTAGTTCAAATTATACAACAGAACATGAAGAAGAATATGATAGCGAAAGAAATTCAAAAAAGAAAAAAACCCATCCAGCAGAAAAATGTATCTGACCAGACAAGTTATAAAGCATGACATGTTCCAGAAGACAAGTTCTTTTCATTATTAAAAAGCTTAAGCCGGAATCTGGAAGTTCACGGACAAAGATAACCAACTAATCAACACAAAGAATACTCAACAAGAGTCAAGACCAATTCAGAGAATCAGATGCAGACAACGATAAAAGGCAAACAGGGAACAATTTCTCAATCAAACTACTAAAATATTTCACAAAGCATGACATGCTCTAGAAGACAAGTTCTTTTCATTGTTAAAAAAGCTTCAGACGGAATCCAGAAGTTCACGGACAAAGAAAATCAAGTAATTAACACAAAAGAATACTCAACAAGAGTCGAGACCAAGTCAGAGAACCAGATGCCGACGATGATAAAAAGGCAAGCATGGACGTAAAGATGAACTGATTTTTAATGGATTTGATGGCTGGGCTAGAGCTGCAAGGTTCGAATTCTTTCTTCTCCACGGGTGAAGTAAAAAATTCACCAAAAAAAAAAAGAAAAAGAAAAATTCGACAATTTGGCTTGAAAAGTTCACGATTCAAGATGAAAGGAAGAGGCAACCCACAAACTCCTCTCACGGGCAAACAGAAATTATAAAATTTTATGGTACATTTAAAAGAAATAATTATATGGGGAAAAAGAAAAAAAGAAATACAAGAATGTTGTTAAGAACCTGGGCAAATTGCAATCTTTGGGTTGCCATCGCCATTTAGTGTAGAAAGAATCAGGCCTTCCATTTTCAGAACATCGAAATCCTTCATCAAGAAATCTGCAATCTTTGGACTGATACAGTGGATACCGTTCATCCCAAACCCATTCTCCATTGAACAAATCACACTGTTCACTACCTGTTTCCAGAAATTCCAGTCTTTCAGCTCTACCCGAGCCAACAAATCCCACCCAAGAAAATTGATGCAAGTGTTCCCGATGTCGAAACCCTCGAGAAACAATCTTATAATCCAGGTAGAAGAAGCAGCAAAGAAAGCAAAAGACAGTAACTACAAAAAACCCAAGAATTCCCAAAGAGTGTTCTTGAGGTTTCAGACGCTTGATCTTCTTCAAGGCTTCCCAGTAAGACATGGTTTCTGGGTCTTGGGGAGATGGGTTCTTCACCATTTAGAGAGATATCTTAGTTAAAGGAAAGAAATCAAAAACGGCTTTCTTTTGGGAGGCAGGGGATGCGCTTTTGTTGTTTTTTTTCTGATTCGGTTATATAAACTGGATAGAAGCATAGAGAGAAGGATTGGGAAAACGAGGATAGGTGTTGTGGACTGCAAGCAATAGAGCATTCATGGCGAAGGATTCGATATGATTTTCTTTCTTCTTTCAGTAGCGCTGTAAAGGAAGAGATGGGTGTAAAGGAAGCAAATGTGCATTCATGGCAGAGTTTCCTTTCTTTCTTTCCCCACTTTTATCTCCTCTTTGCTTTTATGCAGAGAAGAGAAAGAGAGGGAGGGAGATAAGAATGCTGTTTGGTGAGTAGAATAATGATTTCTCTAGTTAATGGGTAGATGGAGGAAGAGAAAGAAGAGAGGTGAAACAGTGAATGTGTTGCGACTTGCGAAAGGACGGACCCAACTCTAGTCGAGGAGAAATAAAGACAAAAAAATGGCTAAAACTAGACTCTGATGCTCTGTTGCAATCTGCTACCCTTCTTTAAAGACTCTGGATTCTTTTGAATTTCGGAGTAGTTATACAAGAGTTACAGTGTGAACCCGAGAGATTGAGCGAGTGACGAATGAGGATGACAGTGGAGAGAGAGAAAGATTGGAATATGCCAATGTGGGACATCCATGTCCCGTGTCGTGACTCGTGTCCGTGTGCGTGGAGAGAGAGAGAGAGAGAGAGAGAGAGAGAGAGAGAGAGAGAGAGAAACGGTAACTAAAGATTGAAACGGAAGTGGTGTGGACCATCGTCGTGGCCCACACATGGGTGGGCTCCAACTTCCAACAGGTCCATCACGGTGATAATGAAATAAAAGAAACTGAATCTCAATCTATTAGGCATTTGGCCGTATCTGATCCACTAAGATTTCTGATCTATAATAGGGGTTCTAATCAAACGGTTGTTAAGTCATAGAACTGAGAAGAAAGAGGTCATCAGCATCTATAGTTTTATTTCTTCCGATGGGGCATTTGGGCTTGTTTAGGACCACATCATTATTTTTTTATTTTTTTATCTATATTTACCTTGATCATATGGTCCCACAATGGATGCGGTGTGAGTGTGAGAGATTTATCTACATTATTCTCGCTAGGAACTTTTCTACTTATAGGAAAATGGAAATTTATTTGCATGAATTAGTGTCACAATTTTTTGTGATTTCATAAATTGTCATAAGTGGATCTAGACCGGACGTATCTGAAGCATGGGACTCTCGCATGTGTGAGATTTGAATAGGCGAAAATTACATGATCTTATCTTAAAAATGTTGAAAGATTATTTTAATTATTTTAACTACTAAATCGCAATATTTATACTTTGCCATTGGATCTAGACCATTGATCTATATCTAGAGTTTCAAACAACATTCTTCTTCTTTTCTCATGAGGTGAGATCACTAAAGGGCATTTTTATAAATAACCATGAAACCTTGACATATTGAACCCTAAACCATAAAAAGAATATTGGTCAGGTATGGACATTATTTTATTTGAATTAATGTTATTTCCCTATTTGAATTGATATCATTCAAACAACTAACGTTAACAATGGATGGTTTGAATAATCCTTATAAATTAATATCCTATAAAATCTGTTGCGTAAGAAAATTGATCAGTGAGTATTTCAGTCCTGCACAGGTAGATCAAGTTAAGAGGGTCTTGGAGCTTATTCTGGGGGAAACTCTTGATACTCAAATTAGTCTTCATTGTAACGGTAATGAATAGGGGTGAGGAGAGAGCACCAGGGTATAAAAAATAGTGAATTACCTGTACCTTAGGGGTCTTTTCCTATTTATGGTGTAAAATTCCTTTAAGCAATTATTCACCCTCCTAAGTGGCGAACAAGTCGAGTAGTGGTGCTTTATCGACCAGTCTTCTTACTTGGGAGTGGGAAGTCCTTTCAAAGTGGATTACCCTCATTCTCACATTTAGGAGATATTAAGATTGAACATGAGTGTGTCACGAATGGACGGCGGAGATTTTGGGGACTCTACAATCTGACGTGTTTTCCTTACCTTTGACAGTTGTCTTGAAAATTTTGTATTTATTTTTCATGCCACATGTCAATCACTTATTGACATGACATTTATGGGTATATGAAATCCCGTTAATTTTCCTTCCCAATTTCCATTGAGCACAAAGGCCAATTCTCCTATGTTCTTTCTTTATTCAATTACTTGTCCCCACACCGAAGTGATCATGGAATCATGAAAATAAATTGCAACGGAGACTCCAAAACACATATGTGGACTCTTTCCCTTTTGATCAAGTAAAAACATATCTCTTAGTTTCTCATGCAATATGATAACCTGATTTTATCGTTTTCTTTATATGCTAGTAGGTTTAATTAATTCTTTGTCCATTGATTAAAACAAATAAGATGATCCGTGTGGTGAAATTAATCATCCTCCAAAAACCTTTTGACAAGTTCAATAAAATTTGAAAACTTAAAATCTCTCACTCAAATTGCTTTGGCAAATATAATCTCAATGGTTCACTTCCTGCGTCTTATTAAATTGTGGTAAAAATTGAACATGTCTGGTGGAGAGTTACCATCAACTATTACTTGACTCATATAGATCCACACAAACACGCTATTGTAAGTCTTCGATATTGCACTATCACCAAAGTCATATAAAGAAAGGGTCAAAGGAAAGAGGCACATCAATAAAGGACGGAAGGAAGGAGAAAGGAGGGATTGTGAGAAAGGGAGATTTGGAATATCTATTGCGTTCAATCTACTCCAAAGGTGCAAGATATGTTCTTGATTAAAAAAAATCCGAAAGAACATTCAAACAGATTCTTTCTCAATTATCTCCGACCTTTAAAGTTTTTTTTTTTTTCTAGCTAATAAAATTCGACCTTCAAGTTCAAGTCATAGTTTTAAGTATTATTAACATATTGGTATTGGTTACCAATACTTCATTGATCTGTATTGGTTATTGATATTGGGGTAAGGAGAAAATCATTAAAAAAAAAAAAAAAAGGCATTTTTTAAATGTAAGGACAAAATTGATCGATTCAAAGTCCAAACCAGTACCATCAATCTGTAATACAAATAACTAAATCCTAGGTTCAAACCATAATTTTTGTACATTTGTGTTAGGTGGCACAAAAAAAAAAGTATAAATATTGTTAGGGATATGGTCTCTATTTAGGATCATACTCTATGCCATTGGACCCTTGTGCCTACCTCTCTCCTCCCCTAATGTAATGATCTTGCCCACCTTTTAAATATACCAATGGAGGGATTGTAAATGGGTAATTTCTGCCTGTACAACATACATTTCTCTCTTACTAAAAAAAAAATACATACATTTCTCAATCGGAAACACTTTCTCATATTGTTAATATAAACCCTAATGTGATAACGGTGATAAGCTTCACAGGAATGTTTCTTTTCATATTTTTTTTTTGGGAAGAGGGTGGGGAAGCCAAGAAAAAAATTTCCTCCACAAAACTAACTATGGTAGTTTTAATTCAGTACAATTTTTTTACAAGGAGACTGGGAAAGTTTGAAAGTTAAATGATAATTATAAATTGATAGTTTTGGGTAATTTTTATTTATTTGTCAAAAACATAATTGTAAATCTTACCAAAAAAATAATAATTGTAAATGTACTAAAATAATAGGACATACAATAAAAGATATGACTCAGAACTTGATTAACTACTGATCCAAAGATACTGATCTTCCCATCCATTGATTCTCTCCTAGTATTAATGCTTCCAATATTGTTGGCCACCTTAAATCTATATCTTGTTCACTTTAGAAAAGTTGGTTGTGCAAGATTGCAAGTGATTTAACAAATGAAAAAAATAAAAATAAAAATAAAAGCACCAACCATATTAGTAGTTTGAATTTTGAAAGAGTTATAGAAAGGGGAGAAAATGGAGGATGGAAGCCAAAATAGAGCATTAGTAGTACCACTACACCATACAAAGATAAACGTTACTTTTGATGCATCTTCTATAGAGTTATTTCGGGCCCATTGATAAAAAAATGTTCATTTCCTTAAAATTTCCTGCTTTCTTTATCAATTTTTTCCCTTATTTTGTAGGGGAAATCTCGTTAATAGATTTGAAAAGTGAAATATATTTAGTTTGATTGTGATGACAAATTGAAAAGGATGGTTTCTTCTTGAAATGTGGAGCTTTCTTTCTTGGTTTTGATGGATTTTTAATGTGAGTGAGACCTTCCTTCACAGAAATGGATGATGCAATGATTTTTTAATTTAGGATTTTTTTTTTTCTGTTTATTAACACCTACCTCTTGAGGTGTTAGATAATTTTTTATTTTTTACTATACTCTTACTCTTATAGGATAAAACTTTTTTTTTCAATGAAGGTAAATACCATTATTTCACATATATACTGGAAAAATATTGTATTACAATGACCATTCTACACTTTTTACCAATAAGAGTAAATACTTTATCATTTCATACGTGTACTCAAAATACGTGTAAAACAATAATAACTTTTAATAATGATATAATGATAATTCACTTTCAAATTATAATTTAAAAAGCATTTTATAAGCAAGTTAAAAAAAATAAAAAATTGGGAATAAGACAAGGAACAATTAAAAGACGGTGTCAAGTTCCCATCTAAGTTTATGTTATGTAAACTTAGCTATAAAGAGTATAAAGATCTTTGCAAGGATTGAATTTTGAGCTAAGTGCCGCAATTAATTGTGCGTAATATAAACATTAAATCAGTATTTATTGTAGTAGTGTACTAAGAAATGAATGCATGAATTTACCTACCTACACCCACCTTTAAGTATCATTAAATCATTACATTTACTATCCACACTGAATATAAATAATTGGATAGCTGTAATTTACAGTATTTCAAGTTAAGGAAGGAGAACACTCTCTAGTTGCATGAGCCTTTCACCAACATGGGGGCCAATGAGGGAATGCATAGGGGTGGGGAGGTCATTTTAGGGGTCTGTGTTTGAGTGCAGGTTGCACACGATCAGGTAACATTCTTTTCCCCTTCAAGTTAATAAGAAGCTAGACACACCCTTATTCAGCTAGCTAGCTAGTCATGTAACGGTAAAAAAAAAAAAAAATCGGTGACATACCTAACCTCCTCCTTTAAACCCCTTCACAATGAAATTGGAGTTCCAATCCCATGACCTCATGGGACCTGCTACAACTGTTAGAGTGCCACTAATTGCCCTAGCAATTGTCTTCAACCATATTCTTTTAGTACATAAAAAAATTAGTTGAATCTCTCTCTCTCTCTCTCTCTCTCTCTCTCTCTCTCTCTCTAACACACATATTAAAATTAAATATTTTAGCTTTATTAAAGATATGATTAAAAGATTATTGATGTCTTCTCAAGAGACTCCATTTGATTGCAAGGGAAATTGAAGGGAAGGAAAGTAAGTTTTCATATTTAAAGAAAGGTTTGTAATCATTACCCTATTTGTGGTTCTATCATCAATTTCAAATCATTTCATATTTGTTTATTAAATTTTATTTTACTTTTCATCCAAAATCCTTTGTTATAATATGTAAAATGTATCATTATAAAAAATGGTTAAAAAAATTAAATAGTTTATACAATCACGTGAGATCACATGAGGTAATGATTACAAAATTTTCTTTTTTAATTTTGAAAATTTTACTTTCCTTTATTTTAATTTTTTCTTGCAACCAAACATAGCTAGTTTATAATTTTTTTGTTCACGTCCCTTTATTTTTATAATCACATGAAAGAGTGATTTGATAATTTTGGTCATAGGATGTTTATAAAATGATATTTGATCAATCATAATCAAATTTCAGGCCAAGATTCAATATATCCTCTTATATGTCGGTATACCTT
This sequence comes from Macadamia integrifolia, assembly GCF_013358625.1. Taxonomy (NCBI): domain Eukaryota; kingdom Viridiplantae; phylum Streptophyta; class Magnoliopsida; order Proteales; family Proteaceae; genus Macadamia; species Macadamia integrifolia. The sequence continues at coordinate 24,494,350 of NC_056568.1, forward strand.
CCAATAATCCAATGTATGTCCTTTGGTACTCTCCGTTTTTTCAATACCTTGTTTTTACATTTTGGCAAACTTACATTGGTTGAAACTTGACTCATAAACAAAGTATCTTGGGATCCACTTGTACACAAAATTTCAACTTCACCTAAACTACCATGTGGCAATTATTGAAGGGTGTGTTCTATTTCAAGGTGGGGGGCCATGACAAACCTCTCCACTTTGATCAAATGTATAACAGAAAGAGAAATCCTAAGAGTCTAGAAGCAATAAGATTTAGTTACCAAATTTCAGTTCATAACAGTCCAAGAAATTTTCAATCTGCTTCTCTATATTCATTTTCCCAAACTTGTATCAGTCTTTGCTGATATCAATACTGATACAGACATGGATCAGTTGCATTGAAATGGATTAGACAATTTTTCCCCTCTCCTAAGATTCTACTACTCTTAGCCGTATGTGGAACAATAGGCTTTTAGCTTCAAATTATAGACGAGTGGAAACTCTTAGAAAGAGTTTGCTTTGGCCTTTAGAGAAGGGGGGGGGGG
>NC_056568.1:24497390-24522614 GCF_013358625.1 Macadamia integrifolia
CCCCCCCCCCAAAAAAAAAATTCTACTGAGGACTTTTCAACAATAAATGAATTCCTCGTCAACAAATAGACACCACTTACTTTCCCTTCGGTAGCATGTCTCTCAGCTTGGCCAAGGTCCTCATAAGATAACCATTCTCGTACGGTGTTTGATTCATACACGGAATTCTCTTTCTCTCTCTCTCCTTACTATAGGGGCCCGTTTGATAACGTTTCTGCCGTTTCTGTTTCAAGAAACGGCAGAAACATAAATTTCCGTTTCTAGAAATAGAAACAAAATTGAAGGTGTTTGATAAGTCATGTTTTTAGAAATCAATGGTAACAAGTGAAAGAATTGCCACAAGTCGTTTCCAGAAACGGCCTTGTTTCGCCTGGGTCTTTTCTTGAACCAAAAATAAGTAAAAATTTCTATTTCTATTTCTAAAAATAAGTGAAACGAAACAGTTTTATCAAATGCTTTTTGCTCCGTTTCTGTTGTTTCTGGAAACAGAAACGGCAGAAACGCGTTTCTTGAAACATGTTTCTTGAAACATTATCAAACGGCCCTAGTCTTCACATTGAGTGATTCCATGTGTAGATCAGACACTATAAGAGAAAGGTTTTGGTATGAGGACCTGATCCAACAAGCTCTAGGCCTCTGGACTAAGTGGAGTCCATGTGTTGATCACAGGTGTGCTAGTATGGTTCTCGTACATGAATATGATCTTGACTCTAAAATGACTTAGACATACCAGTACAGTTGCTTTGATGACAGTATCACGGTCATAACCATGCATCAATTTTTCCTCAGGCAATACTGATAGCATCAGGTCTATAAAGTCCTCCTGTGCATCATCATCACCTGATGAAAGTTTCTGCTTATTCTTATCAAGATGAAGATGAACTTCCAGCCACTTCCCAATTAGAATGTCAAGTTTCTTCGCAACAGATTTCATGGCTTTCAAATGTCCTTGCAAGTCCATCCATTCAAGGTAAGGCACCAAATCCGACGGGACGAGGATCCCACTCAACCTTACAAGTTCCTCAATATTTTCCTCGAATTCCTGAGCTTCATTCTTATCTTTGGCATCATCAAAGGTATTGAAATATCGTTTCCCTGCGATCATCTTGGTGATAACATTGAAATTCAAGCGACAGAACCAACGATCTATCTCCACCGGAACTGGAGCAGCACCACCCTTATCCTCAGCCCAATATGAATACAACTCTTTGATGCATCTATCAACCTCAGCCGCTGTTATGTGCTTGAGCTTGTCAAGTCGATTCTTGGAGAGGAGTTCAAGGGTGACCATCTTCTTGATATCACGCCAATAGGGGCCATGAGGGGCAAATGTGAAGAAAGCATAATTGTAGCCCATGTACTTGCCTGCAGCAGTTGGTGGGCGTGTGGCAAAGACCTTGTCGTGGATGGTGAAGAAGTCCTTGATCACATCCAAGCTGCTCACTACAAAGGCTCTATGAACGCCGAGACGAATTGTGAAAATTGGGCCATGTTTGTCGGCAAAGGCACTAAGTGATCGGGCAAGGGTTACTCCACCCCTTAGCAGCATATAGAGGTGGCCAATGATGGGTAAAGCACCAGATGGTTCAGGGGGCTGGGGGCTTTTGGGCCTTGACCTTTTCCCTAAATATTTGTGAAGGATGATCATGAAGGCAACGATGGCTAGGAAATGGAAAAGAAAGGCTTCCATGGCTGAGTGTGGGATTAGTGAATGCATAAGTAGAGAATTAAGGGTGGCTCATCCTGTATTTATATGATTAAGAATTAGAAGAAGTCATTTTTGACTCTTAACTTACAGACGACTTTGAAAAATGAAGACCCCACGGAAGCCCGCGGATTAAGGGCTACTAATTTATCACGGCATTATCATGTGTCTCCATCAACTGTGTGAAATATCATTTAAAACAATTTTTTGGAAAGCGTTTTTCCGACTTTAGAGAGAAAAAATATATTTTTTGTTCTTTCACTCCAACGCTACTCAATGCAACACGACAAATTGGATAGAGTTGAAATTTTGGAGATTTTCGGTGTTTATTAAAAAAAAAATAAAAATTGGAGATTGGTAGCACTCTACTTCACATATTAGGTTTAGTTAAAAGGGAATTAGTCAAATGATAAAATAAGGCTCTAAAATCTACTGAAAAAATGAACCTTTTTATTTGAAAAGAAACTACAGAGTACAGACCGAGAATACAAGGGAGCATGTGATCAATATAAGGATATATGTTCATGCGAGAGAGTATAACTGAATTTGAGTTGAGAAATTTTGCTGTGTGGCCAATTATGGTCATTTCCCAAAGATCCATACCTTTGCTGAATGTACTACTGCCACTGCATAATATTTCTTAAATTTTATGTAAGAAAATGGAGATTACCCAAAAAAATTCATCAATATCTTCATGTATATTGTCCCATTAGAAAAAAATAAAAACAATTCATGATTGATTGGTGAATTATTTCTGATGTGAATTAATGATATCCTTCATCTATATAGCAACAATAATATTATATCATTGTGAAAAGTTTATATAGCAATGATAATAAATAAATAAGTAAAATACTACAGCTTTAAGCCTTCTTTTTGACCGAGATTGAATTTAGAGAGAGAGAGAGAGAGAGAGAGAGAGAGAGAGAGAGAGAGAGAGAGAGAGAGAGAGAGAGAGAGGATGTCAAAATTTCAATAAATATTATGTGGAGAGCAATATCTGTGGTCAGCGGATTTGGTAGTGTCTCATTGCTCAATTCATATCTATCTATGGAATGGACATTGAATGTAATAGTCCACCTTTGATTTTTTTTTTTCTTATTTGTTATTATTTTATTTTTGGTGACAAAATTTCGATAACCCACGCAGCAACCTCTCATAGCTCTTGTCCATATCTATGCTTGAAATGGACATTGGATGTAATATTGTCGTAAGTTAACTCTTTGGATGCTCAAGAATATTTGCTTATCATTTTGGCAATCAAGAAGTCTAAGCAATTTAATTATTATGAATTTTATATAAATGAAAGATTGTCAGTATATTGTAAGTTAGCATCTACTGTGTTTATGTCTTTTTCTTTTCTTTTGAAATGATCCCCTAACTTTCTTGTATGATACTTCATTCGGTACCCTAATTAGTATTGTTCGTTAGCTTACTATCTATTGGCCGATGGTATACCTATCCCTCTTGTTTTTATATAGGAGCATCAAATCATACATGAGCAGTACCACTATGAAAATGTCAAAGTCACCACTTATTGCAATTGCCATGTCTGGATAAAAATATGGTTAAACCAATATTGGTCACAATGTCGTGGAGGAATTGATACGACTTAGTATTCTAGGAAATAAGTCGATAAACGAAAATCCTAAGGCTAGAAACCTAGGACTCTCATTGAAGAAAGAGAAGTTCGGCTTCACAGCATAGTAAAGTCTCCAATACAAGATTTCTTTCAAATGAATGCTCTTGGGGGAGATTGACAGTTGTTGCTTAAAGCTCAATGATCAATGTTTTCTTGGCTTGGCATCTCAAGTAATCGATACTTCAGAGGAGTTGATCAAAAAGATCTTTCACACAAGAGTAATCATTTGAATGGCGTCCAACAAAGCATACACATTAAATAATAACCTTCTTCAACACTTAGCAAACATAATAGAGTCACCAAAACAATATTAGCTATAATCAATATTTCGATAATTCATGATTTTTTCTATTTGTTTATGTACATTCATGTTAGGGTTAGGGGGATTATTTTTCCTCCTCATTCATGAACCATTTTTTTTAATAAAATGATGTCTTTTAAACATTTTTGGCTTGTTGCTTAGGGTTATTCTTTTTTTTTTTTCCACTAAAAGATCATATAAAAAATCAATGAAAGGAAAAATAGAATACATAATTAATGTCTAGGCATACTTCCAACGAATTTAGGGTTACTCTTTACTTCTTCTAACATGTAGTGTTTCATTACTCTTTAATTATTAAGGGTTTATTGTTGTTTTCGCCAATAAATTATTTTGTCTCATCCCTTATTAACCAATGACTTGTTAAGGAATTCATGGGGGCTTTACATATAGTTTACTATATCGGCTTTTCAGTTTATGGTTTTATTTCTTGTGTTAGATATTAAATTTTATTGGACCTAAACACTATACTTGCTAGCGATGTGTCAACACCTCTAATATTTGATACATTAAGATTATGATAGCATGCATGAATGATTATAAATTGACATATGATATGCAATAGCATGTTACCACATTCTAGGAGAAATCTAAAAATTAGGAGTAGCTTGATTGCCACTATAGCAGATTGGCCATGAAATTTTGAAGATGTCTAACTAATTATCGCTCATTTTGTTATTGATAACTTCATAATTGTTGTGGTTTAGAATTATGAGATTAACGTTCAGTAGCCTTATAGGTCGAAAAAAATTCAAATAATTTTGAAGCAATTTAGAGCTTTATGTGATAGTCTACCAATCAAGTTTGGCCGCAAACATCCTAAGAGTGTACATCTTTCTTGATGCGTTGACATAATTGATTAACTTTATGGGTCACTTCTTATGCTCATTGAGTGAGCCATGAGCATGTTGCAATTTGAACTAATATGATAGATCATAATAATGCAATAGATTGCTCTCTAAATCGAATAAATATGTTATTAAAATTAATTATTCTAGAATCATTGAATTGCGTGAAGCTCAAGCATTATGGATTATAAGTAAACATGCATCTTATGTCTTTTCGATAAGACCTTCACCTGCTACGGTCCTCAATAATGTATCAATTTTTAGAACGGCTCAATTTTTTTTTTTTTAATTGCCACAAAGAACTTTTGTTCACCCTTGTCACCATATATTTTGACATGAAAGTGAATGAATCTTGGGAAAATTACATGATTACCCACTTTTGGGTTTCTTTTTACAAAATTACCCATCAAAAGTTTCAGTTAACAAAAATACCAAAAATTAGGTTTCCCTTTACAAAATTACCCACTTAAAGTTCAAGTTAACAAAAAAATCCAAAATTGAGTTTGGGTTTACAAAACTACCCACTCAAAGTTTTAGTAATAAAAAAATACACATTATATGTGGAAGATGAAGAATAGGAAAATTACATGATTACCCATTTTTGGGTTTCCCTTTACAAAATTACCCAAAAAAAGTTTTGGTTATCAAAAATACCCAAAACTGGGTTTGGTTTTACAAAACTACCCAAAATAGTGAGTCTTCATCTTCAATATATAATCATTTTTTTTTTATTACTGAAACTTTGAGTGGGTAGTTTTGTAAACACAAACTCAATTTTGGGTATTTTTGTTAACTGAAACTTTTAGTGGGTAATTTTGTAAAGGGAAACCCGTAAGTGGGTAATCAAGTAATTTTCCCATGAAGAATCACTATTTTGGGTAGTTTTGTAAACCCAAACCTGATTTTGGGTATTTTTGTTAACTGAAACTTTGGGTGGGTAGTTTTGTAAACCCAAACATAATTTTGGGTATTTTTGTTAACCAAAACTTTTTGTGGGTAATTTTGTAAAGTGAAACCCAAAAGTGGATAATCATGTAATTTTCCCATGAATCTTTCTTTGTTCAGTTTATAATGATCAAATTCGGTTTCTCAGAATTTTGAATCATTTAAGATCCAGTATAATACAAATATAAAAAAGTGATATTTGAGTGAACTTTCAGAATATGTGTCTTATAGGAATTGAGACTGAAACAAGAGAGAAAGACTACAATAGAATTTAGATAAACTTATTAAGATACAACAGAGAAAGTAAAACAAAGTTACAACAAGGGAATCTATCTACTATAGGATTCTTTATGAAAACAAACCATACGATATCCCTATCACAAGAGATGCACTCTCACTTTTTCCTATTAGAACTCTTTCGAGTCTAGTTTTCATAGAGCTTAGAAGGCAAGCGTGGGGTGAGAAGAACATGAAGAGGGTTTGCTCTAGGTAAGGTGAGGCTTATAGCTTCAGTCATGTCCACTGGTCCATGCGAAGTGGTCATAATATCAAATCCATGGAGAAGACGAGCAAGTGTCAAGTGGAAGATCTGTGTGGCCAAGGTGATACCAGGGCATAGCCTCCTACCGGCACTGAATGGGATATACTGGAATTGTTGAGCCTTGAAGTCTGCGTCTGCATGGGATGTGAGAAATCTTTCAGGTTGGAACTCATCAGGGTCTGACCACACACTAGGGTCTCGGTGCAGTTTCCATACGTTTACAAACAAAGGTGTGCCTTTGGGGACATGATATTCACCCAATTGGCAGTCTTCCATGGCCTCACGTGGCAATACAGGTCCAGGTGGATATAAGCGTAGTGTCTCTTTAACAATGGCTTGAAGGTAGACGAGGTTCTTAATATCTGATTCATCCACGTTTCTATCTTTGCCAACATAAGCATCCAACTCATCTTGGGCTTTTTTTAACACTATGGGATGATTCAAGAGTAAGGCTAGGGCCCATGTTAAGGCTATGAACGTTGTGTCGGTGCCACCTACGATAAGAGTCTACAAAAAAATAAAAAATAAAAATACAAAAATTAATGAAGAAGCTATTTTTAGATGGGTAAGCTAATAATGATCAGTGATAAGTGACAACTACTATTAGTTAGCAGTTAAAAGATGGAGACAGGATTAATGAAGCACACCAGCATGTTCAAACATCAAATTAATTAAGATGTAGTAGCTTTTAAGTCTTGAGAGTTTTCTATTAATTGAATGTAATTTGATGGCTCACCCAACTACTACCTATATATTTCAAGTAATATTTAATGAGGGGACGGAATCGAAATTGTCTGCAACGAGTAGTGAGGTGCAGTAAGCATACAATGACTGGGAGGGCACGGCCATACACCCCGGTCGTTGGATGCTCACTACACCTCACCATCTCACCATCTCACCACCTCATCGTAGACAATTTTGGTACGAGGGGGAAGGGAGGACTCCCAAAATACTACTGAGAACTTTTCAACAATAAATGAATTCCTCATCAACACATGAACTCCACTTAGATTCTCTAAAGTAGCATAGGTCTTTGAGCTTGGATCAAGTCCTCATAAGAGAACCATGCATTCTTGTACGGTGTCTGATCCACATATGGAATCCACTCTCTCTCTCTCTCTCTCCTTACAATAGCTCTTCACATTGAGTGGTTCCATGTGTAAATCAGGCACTATACGAGAATGGTTCTGGGATGAGGACCTGATCCAACAAGCTCTACGCCTCTGGACTAAGTGGAGTCCATGTGTTGATCACAAGTGTATATGAGAATGGTTCTTGTACATGAATATAATCTGGACTCCAAATTAACTCAGACATACCAGTACAGTTGCTTTGATGACAGTATCACGGTCATAACCATGCATCAATTTTTTCTCGGGCAATATTGATAGCATCAGGTCCATAAAGTCCTCCTGTGCCTCCTCATCACCTGATGAAAGTTTCTGCTTATTCTTATGAAGATGAAGATGATCTTCCAGCCACTTCCCAATTAGAATGTCAAGTTTCTTAGCAACAGATTTCATGGCTTTCAAATGTCCTCCCAAATCCATCCATTCCAGGAAAGGCACCAAATCCGACGGGACGAGGATCCCACTCAACCTTACAAGTTCCTCAATATTTTCCTCGAATTCCTGAGCTTCATTCTTGTCTTTGGCATCATCAAAGGTATTGAAATATCGTTTCCCCGCGATCATCTTGGTGATGACATTGAAATTCAAGCGACAGAACCAACGATCTATCTCCACGGGAACTGGAGCAGCACCACCCTTATCCTCAGCCCAATATGAGTATAACTCTTTGATGCATGCATTAACCTCAGCCGCTGTTACGTGCTTGAGCTTTTCAAGTCGGTTCTTGGAGAGGAGTTCAAGGGTGACCATCTTCTTGATATCACGCCAATAGGGGCCATGAGGGGCAAAGGTAAAGAAAGCATAATTGTAGCCCATGTATTTGCCTGCAGCACTTGGTGGGCGTGTGGCAAAGGCCTTGTCATGGATGGTGAAGAAGTCCTTGATCAGATCCAAGCTGCTCACTGCAAAGGCTCTATTAACGCCGAGACGAATTGTGAAAATTGGGCCATGTTTGTCGGCAAAGGCACTAAGTGATCGGGCAAGGGTTACTCCACCCCTTAGCAGCATATAGAGGTGGCCAATGATGGGTAAAGCACCAGATGGTTCAGGGGGTTGGGGGCTCTTGGGCCTTGACCATAAATACTTGTAAAGGATGATAATGAAGGCAACAATGGCTAGGTATTGGAAAAGAAGGGCTTCCATGGCTGAGTGTGGGATTAGTGAATGCATGAGTACAGAATTAAGGGTAGCTCATCCTGTATTTATATGATTGAGAATTAGAAGAAGTCATTATTGACTCTTAACTTACAGACGACTTAGAAAAATTAAGACCCCACGGAAGCCCACGGATTAAGGGCTACTAATTTATCACGGCATCATCATATGTCTCCATCAACGGTGTGAAATATTATTTAAAACAATTGTTTGGAAAACGTTTTTTTGACTTTAGAAAGAAAAAATAATATATTCTTTCTTTCACTCCAACGCTACTCAATGCAACATGACAAATTGGATAGAACTGAAATTTTGGAGATCTTTTACCATAATAAAATAAAATAAAATAAAATAAAATTGGAGATTGGTAACACTCTAGTTCACATATTAGGTTTAGTTAAAAAAAGAATTAGTCAAAATGATAAATTGAGGCTCTAAAATCTAATAAAGAAATGAACATTTTTAATTGAAAAGAAACTACAGAATGAAAATACAAGGGAGCATGTCAATATATCTATGCTATGAAATGGACATTGAATGTAATTGTCCACTTTGATTTTTTTTTTTATTTGTTATTATTTTATTTTTGGTGACGAAATTTCAATAACCAATGCGGCAACCTCTCATAGCTCTTGTCCGTATCAATGCTTTGAAATGGACATTGGATGTAATATTGTCCTAGGTTAACTCTTTGGACATGCTCAAGAATATTTACTCACCATTTTGGGAATCAAGGCAATTTTATAATTATGAATTTAATATAGAAGAAAGGTTGTCAGTATATAGAAAGTTAGCATCTACTGTGTTTATCTCTCTTTCTTTTCTTTTGAAATGATCCCCTACCTCTCTTGTATGATACCTCATTCGGCACCCTCATCAGTATTGTTCATTAGCTTACTATATACTGACGGCATACCTAACCCTTTTATTTTTATATATGAGCATCAAATCATAAATGAGTAGTACCACTATGAAAGTGTCAAAGTTACCACTTATTGCCAGGTCTGGATAAAAATATTGTTAAACCAATATTGGTCACAATGTCGTGGAGGAATTGATACAACTTAGTATTCTAGGAAATAAGTCGATAAATGAAAATCCTAAGGCAAGAAACGTAGGTCTCTCGTTGAAGAAAGCGAAGTTTGGCTTCTGAGCATAGTAAGGTCTCCAATACAAGATTTCTTTCAAATGAACGCTCTTGGCGAAGTTTGGCTTCTGAGCATAGCAAGGTCTCCAATACAAGATTTCTTTCAAATGAACGCTTTTGGCGAAGATTGACCGTTGTTGCTTAAAGCTCAATGATCAATATTTTCTTGGCTTGGCGTCTCAAGTAACTGATACTTCAGAGGAGTTAATCAAATAGACCTTTCTCGGAAGAGTAATCATTTGGATGGCGTCCAACAAAGTATACACATTAAATAATAATATTTTTCAACTCTATGCAAAAATAATAGTCACCAAAACAATATTAGCTATAATCAATATTCCAATAATTCATGGATTTTTCTATATGTTTATATACTTTTATGTTAGGGTTAGGATGATTATTTTTCCTCCTCATTCGTGAACCATTTTTCTCAATAAGATGATTTCTTTCAGACATTTTTAAGTTGTTGTTTAGGGTTACTCTTTTTTTTTTCCCCCTGCTAAAAGATCATATAATAAATTAATGAAATAAAAAATGGAATATAAAATTAACGTCTAGGCATACCCAGACAAATTTAGGGTTACTCTTTACTTACAACTGTAGTTTAGTTTAATCATAGGGGAAATAATGAAAACTCCTTAGTCAAACGGTTCCCACGCCTTGACATAGAGAGTAGTGAAATGACACCTCCACCACTGTGAAACCCAAAAAACCCATCCCTGTTGATGTCTATATGCGCCTCCTCATTAACCCAATGGCCAAACTCTAAGACGGTCAACCATCAATTGCACTAATTGATTGGCACATGAAAAATCATAGGACTCCATTTTATATCAGTCTATTAGGCTTCCTTTGATTTTATTTAAAGACTTTGGGAGCCTTTTTGCCTAACTTCTGCACTCCAGCTGGAAAATATCTATCCAGTCTTAGAACCCAAAATAGTTGAAAATGATCATTGTTCATTCATTTGTATGCTTGCACTGGGCTATTGAGCTTTCGTTCTTCGTTTTACCTTTAGAAGAGTGTTGGAAGGGTTGTTAGTGGTGAGCTTAGGAAAAAAATTAGGTTTAGAGTATGAACTCAAACACTTGGTTATTGTTGAGCCCGGAAAAAACAAATGTGAAGGTCAGATCAATAACATGGAAAATTTATTGGTTAAGTGGAAAGTCCAAGCTGGGTGGAATCTCTTAGTATTGGACGTCGTCAAGTTGCAAAACCACTCTAAATTCACTGTGTCTTTCCCATCTCAATTGTGTTTCACACTTATTTCTTATAACATGTAGTGTTTCATTAATTGAGTTTGGGTAACTAAGTTCTAATTTTCATTTATTTTTTCTTACCCAATTCATCACCTCTTAGGTTGCTTTGATCCACCACCTCTTGATTGAACATCTAAGAGAGTGTGGGGATTCTTTTCCATTCCTTCTCATATAACTAACACTCTCTCTCCTCCTTGAAATTGTGGGTCTCTATTTAATAACTGATTATTATATATTGATTGATGTGGCATGGGATATTTCTTCCACACTGATAACTTGGGGAACCCTTACCCATATAAATATGGATCAGGATTCTCTCTTGAGCGTTGATTGTTCATGTCTTGCCCATAGCTATTTAAGGGATCGACACGTGTCCAAAGGTGATTCAAAGGCTTTGGACATGACCCCTTTATTCTTATCGGTAAAAACACAATCGTTGGATCACCTTAGACACGTGTCGATCGTCTAAATAACTATGAGAAAATCTATAAATATGTCTCTTGTTCCTATCGAAATATTTTTTGCCACTAGCTCCTCTTCAAATGTGGTGTGTCTTTTCGTTTATTTATTTATTTTGATCTAACAAGAACTTACCTATGCAGATCACTGCATTTATCACCCACAGGCCATAGTGGCATGCAGTCCTAGTAATAACTCTAAGCTGAATCTATTTTAAGGAGGGAAACTCTTATCCCAATTTGTCTAAGGGGCCACTCGCACCGAGAGAGAGAGAGAGAGAGAGAGAGAGAGAGAGAGAGAGAGAGAGAGAGAGAGAACTTCATTTCAAGACTCTTTTCTCCCAAGACCTTGTTATTTTTTCTTTGATTAATTAATTAATTGGATAATGCATGGTTTGTAGTATTATGAGGTTGAAAGATATTGAGCTACCTTATATTTTCTAAGACTAATTCCCACACGCGTTGTATGACATTATTTTATTCCCACAACTCCACACACTCCATTAACACACAACAATTTGTCCAAGGACTTTATAAAACTACTCATAACTTATTGTGGACTTAGTAAAACTCAAGAAATATGATATGACTGACATGACAAGCCTTACACTTGAATGAGTGTAGAAATTAGTTATGTGTCAATGGCGGGGATAGACAGGAGTTGGGAATTAAAATAATGGTAATCAATGAGTGTAGAAATTAGTATTAGATAATATAAGGTATCTCAATGTCTATCAACCTCATATTCTGCTAAACCAATATCCATTTAAGTAATCAATGAAGGTTTAAGAAGAAAAAGAATTCTTGAAAAGTTGGTGCCAACTGTCCCTTAGCTAAATTAATTAGCATAAGCGTTGCCTTCCTTTGAATATATTCAGCTTAGAATTAATGAGGGTTGATGACTCTGTGGATGGTACTCATGCAAGCTCCTGATAGGTCCCCCTAACTCCCAAAATAGAAAATTTATTAATGAGGGTTGAAAAAGTATATATTGTATTCACAACTGGGGCAAGGGTTTTCCAATCTACCAGTTTAGAGAAAATCTCCTATGCCACACCATGAGACAATTAGTTTTGACAATAGAGGCTCATAAGGTCAAGGAGGAGAGAGAGCATTAATATTGTGAAAGACATGAGAAATAATCTCCACACTCTCTTGCTTGTGATAAAAAAAAGTTATGCCACATGAAAGGGTGATGTAGCAAATCTAATTATTGAATATCTATGAGTGGTTTAGACAAGCCTTCGGCCATGTGTAAAATCATATACTTGCCATATATTTAGTCACTCATTGTCAATTTTCATTTTTAATTTGATTTTGAAAGCTTTATTTTGCTGTGATGACCTCTATATGGACTGAACTTGACATGTGAGTGTGAGAAGAACTGGCTTGATTTTCCTAGTCCTTGTCCTCTAGAAGGGAATGGGTGAATCATATATTTCTCTTAGGAGAGAAGGGAAAGGAAAATAGAGACACTACTAAGATTAGAGTTTAGGACCTATAAGTATGACTTCAATAAAAGAATAGGTCAAACAGAAATATGTAGCTCTGTCATTTATTTTGTATTTTATTAAACAATAAGGTGTAGGTACCTTAATACATCCTGTTAAGTCAGTTTTTATTTTGTATTTTATTAAACAATAAGCTTTTAAAACTAAAACGAATATTGTGCCAAAATACTTCAGGCGTTGGAGTGCGAACAAAGCAAGTGCTATGGACCCTTTAGAACAATTTGAAGTCTAGGGCTTATAATTAAGGGTGTCAATTTCAGACCCAGTCTGGCTTGATCGAGCTTAAAGCTTAAACCGGGCTGATCCAATTAATAAATATGTCAGACTGAAGCCCTGATCTGAAGCCCTGATCGGAGCCGACTGATTACGAGCCTGACCCATTTAGCCCGATGGATTGGTACCCTTTGTTTAGTATACTCTTGATTTCCACCAATATGAAGTATGAAATAAAGGTTTTTAAGGCAATTTGATGCCCTGACCTTAATAGGACATTGTAAGGGCTTTCTAAGGTCCATCTAAAGCCCATGTTATTGGTATTTCTTTACGGGTTAAACGGCCCAATATCCCATCTAAGGTCCATTAAATCCAATTATAGACAGCCCAATTAAATCTCAAACCCAATCCATCAATTATAAACATAACCATGCCCGCTTAACGTAAGCCCGATTAGTTAAACCCGCAATCGCGTTGTAGGAGGTGAAATTGGTCAAACCTAATTAGGCAGCTTAGGCCTGACCGAGCCCGACCAGTTGACCCGCACTCAGGGAGAGAGTTGAGTTGGTGAGGTATACTCTACTAAAATGTCCAATCTGGCGGTTGTCTGCAGCCAATGTTGAGTTAAAAAAGAGTAAAGAATGACTTTTCTAATACTTCTCGAACCATATAAATAGAGGACGAACTCTTTCACTAGTGGAAGCTTCATTCATTAATCCATTCCACTCAGTCATAGACAACCTTTTCTCTAATCCATAGCAACTGTTGCCTTCATGATCTTCTTCTACCAATATGCGTGGAGAAGGTCAAGGTCTCAGCCACAACACTACCAGGTCCATGAATCCCCAAGTCCGTGAACCATCTGGTGCCTTACCCATTATTGGCCACTTCTATTTTCTGCTAAGGGGTCAAGTTTCAACTTTTTTTTTTTTTTTGACCACGTGGATTCAGGTCTTTGGTTTGACTAGTCTGGTGGGTCTATATTGACCTCACAATCATATGGATCGAGTCATATCAGGGTTGAATGAGAATCATTCAACTTTCACTGAAGACAGTAAAGAACACTCAACACCCCATGTGATGATGTGAACAGCCTCAAGACGATAAGAAGAGATGAACTTAAAACCACATATTTCTTGAGGCGAAGTTCCACTTACTGGATTATTATCAGAGAAAATGTTGATGCATGGTTAGGATTTTGGACCGCAATTGGATCAAATCTTTCGGAAAGAATCCATCCTTCTAAGAGTTGAGTGATTATAAGTCAATGAAATGAAAGAGACCCATGATTTTTGTGTTTGACTTTTTTCTACATTTTATCTTAAGATTAATTAATAGATGTGTGAGATCATAGTCATACCATGGTTTCAGGTATAGGTATTATATTCATCGTATTGGCATGGGCTGAAACCATTATTGATCAATTTAGATCGATTATCAATATCATTTTAAAGATAAATTGTAAAAAAAATATATTTTTTCTAAAAAACAAGGTTAAAAATGATCGATATGTATTGATCCAATCTAATACTAATACCGATACCTAAATCCATGGGTCATACCATTTTGGGATGGCTGCAGGAATGTACTGATCAATAGGGTATTTATTTATTTTTCGGCAAAGGGGTATTTACTTGACTGTCAGCATAAAAAGCTATCAAACCTGACAAGAAGTAGTTGAGAAATTTAATTATAGTTGTTATGTGTGCCATCAAATTACATTTTTTTTTTTTTTTTGGGTACCAATCATCAAATTACATTCATTTAACAATAATTAAGTGTTTTCAAATCTGACCTTATACAATGTTAATTTCGACACTTTTGATCTGTTTTCCATTTGGCGTTTGCAGACTCTTATTTACATGGCCTTTGTAGAATAGGAATTCTAAAAATGATGATGAAGAAAATAATGGACAGACAAAAATAAGATAATTCACACAGATTTACGAGATTCAGAAAGATTGCATATGTCCTTGGTGAGATGAGATCTCACTTCATTATCAATGGAGAATAGAATTATAACACTCATTCTCACACCTCTTAGAATTACTTACAGAGAAAGTAAGCCTCGCTACAAATATATAGCGAAAAAACCCTAATACTAGAATTAAAGTGCAAAATTGCCCTCAGTAAATGAGTCCCAAATAAAAAATTCAAACGGGGCTGCATCAGTACTTCTTGAATTAAACTGCAACAGAATATAAGACATCGTATCCCAACAATGCTAACACCACATTCACAGCCCAAGATGTTTTAAAAAAAAAAGACCATAAAAGATAGACACATCGATGAGATCCACCTGGACCTATATTGCCACATCAAGCCATGGAAGATTGTCAATTGGGTGGATATCATGTCCCCAGTGACACATTTGCTTATGAACATATATATCTTACCTAGTTTATCTAAATTCTATTGTAGCCCTTTCCATATAACGAGAATAAACCGACCACAAAGATCACTGTGGTTTCAGATTTATCAAGCTTGTTAAAGTGGGCTAGGTTCTAAATCTTCCTTTGGTAGTTCACAATGTAGCTTGCTCTCAGTTTTTGGCTCTAGCATGTGACCTTGTTTCTTCTCTCATGGCATCTGCCACTCCCAATGCCCACTATTGTTGTCTTCGTACTTTTGCATGGACTAGGGTTTTGACAAAGTCACATTACCATTTATGGGACCAAGTAGACATTCTAGAGTTGACAATCTTCGACACTATAAAGAGCAGCTAAGCACTGCAAGTAGCTGCAATGGCTCTCAAGGTCTATAACCAATGTGGAACTATACCTCTATAATTCTCAACATCTTAACATAAGTAACTGTAAATCCTTATTGAGAAAGGTCAATTTCCATCACATTGAACAAGTGAAAGTTACAATATTGCAGACCTCATCTCTAACCTATCTTCAGTCCATTACTTGATTACACAAGGAAATTGTGAGAGGAGCAGGAACAAGCTTAGCCATGGGGTAAAACTTGGATTCAACGACTCATGAATGTCTTTGACACAGTCCACCAGATATGGTGATACTCTGCAAATGAGAGGGAGTTCATAGAAGTACCTCAGAGATATAATATCTAATATGAAGCCATGAACATATAGCTTTGAAAATAGAAATGTTGAGATGCTAATCTGAAGTTCAGCAATGAAACCATGCTAGTTTTGGAAGGATGACTAGCAGACCAAATGTAACAATATCTTTCCCCTGACCATATGATGCTTCAAGAAATGGATATGCTGAATGGGTTCTACAAGTACACTCATGATAGATTCTATATTTATTGCAGGTAACATGGTGGTCTAATACAAGAACACAGTCTAAAAGAGGTTATGTTACAGTAATGCTGCTCTGACATTAGTGCAATTATCGAACAGAAAACAAATCAGTACGAAAATATACCTAACATGATTGTGTAACTATTTCCAAAACATTCCAAATCAGGCTATTAAATTTTGGGAGAAAGAACCCTGCCCATCTGCTGTTCCCTACACCTAGACACAGCTGAGTGAGAAAAGACCTAGCCGTAGTAAAACAGTACAGTATTTGCAATCATTCCTGGGGTCAAATTTCTATAATATGAGTTTTTATCACCACTCTAAACAGAATTTCATTAATCAAGATGGCACAAGGATATTCTTTTTCATAAAACGCAGTAACAGAAAGTGATAAAAGCAGCAATCCCACTTAAGATACATAGCCTGTCTAAACGACTTTCATTTCTCATTTTCTCCTCCTTTAACTCACTCTGTGCTTTTGTGTACAGATGACAAGATTCAAGAACTTCACTGTAATTTTTGCTCCTACGAGATTTCAGGGCTTCTTTCAGTACAAGCAAACTGTTCCTTCCATTAACATGAGAGCCTCCCATGTCTTTCAACAGCATGCTTAGCTCTGCTAGCTTGAGAATAGTCTGGCTACCCTCTCCCTCGGTATGGATCACTCTAAACTTCATAACAAGTATGCATTCAACAAATTGACATGGAAGGATGTCTCTGGCTGGAAGAATGGATCCAAAGCGCATCAAGAAATCCTTATCTGTTGGCCAATGCCTTTGTCCCCCAAGGGGGCTCCAGCTTGCAAGGTTAGCAGCTTGCTTTTCCTTTCTGTTCACTATGATCCAACTGAGTCTGATTCCATCACAGAGCTCCCTCCAAACCTTCCCATCTTTCCTCTCCCTATCAATCGAGAAAATTGGAGGAAGACCATCCTCAACAGAGAGTGTGACTTCATCCTCATGGAGGCCATCATTATCCGATACATTAAAAAGGTCAATCCGGAAAGGACAGTTGTAAAACCAACCATTGAAGCCATCTGAATCTGGAATACCCCAGAGAACCTTTGAATATATTACTTTATCTTTATATCTGACATCCACAATAGAGACAAAATCTGAGGGTAAAATACTTTCAAATTCCTCAATGTCACCATAATACTCAGCCTCGAACCATTCTTCAGGGTATTCAGAATGGTAGGAATCACACTGAACCACGACATCCTTGTTCACAATGAGCGGATAACAGTCTGCATAGAATTTTCTGAATCCACCAACTGATAAGATCAAACTCTTCACATCTTCCCTATTAGTTGAGGGCCATAAAGAATGACATACATTTTCCCATAAACTTTCTTCTCTTGAAATGGAAGAGAAAGTAGCACAAACACATGCTGCATTAGCCAAAGTAGCACCATCAAGACGTCTCAATATGTCATAGAATAGATCACTGCTCAATGATGCCGTACTTTCAACCTGGACAATTGACATCTCTGTGGTACTCCGATCATCCGAGAATCAAATCACTGAAAACAAAAGTAAACTTTTATTAAAATAACAAAAAAATAAAAAATAAAATATGGCAGAGAAAGATCTAACTTACCAAGATACAAAGAGAGAATTTATTTTGTAGAACATTTCAACGCCAACAAGACGAACTATAATTTTTTCTATTACAGAAAACATTCACATAAAAGAAAAGGAAAGAAAATAGTTCAAAAAGTAGATTATAAATGAAGTCTCTGTTAACAGATCAAATGTCCTGGTGTCAGGGCTGGGCCTCCCCATAAAATACATCTAATATACATGGGCTGATCAAATATACATATCTGGTGTCCTTCATGTCCTACTTTTCTGCTGTAAGATAAGTCCCTTTCTGGGATGAATTTCTTCAACCTTCCCAAGTTGGACATTTTGCATTAACATGTCAATTGCAGCAGCTTACTTTAGGTGGTATATTTTCTTAGATGTACTTTACTCATTAAAATATTAACATCTTCCTTCTCTCCTATTTAGCCATGTATTTTTCCATTGATGTTAATGAATTTTCTTTTCATAATTTTTTCCAGCAGAAAATCACAAATTCTCTGTAAGTTCATGAATGAATAAATTTATTGAGAAATTGTCTATTTCAGAAGAGGAAATCTTGTGCAGTAAATTGCATTTAGGAAATAAAATCATACCCATTTTCAGAGTAATGGTACAGTTGAGAATAATTTGGTAATCAAATAGATTTTCTGCCCTTGCACAACCTCATGGTTGAGAACCATGCCAGTTGACAAAATGTATACCTTCTATAATCCCTTACTCTTTCAGGGAGACACTTTTTGACAAAAATACTTCCACCACTAATTGATTTTAATGCTAATACCACAAGAGATCCATTTCATTAAGTTTTTGAATAGGGTGCCTGTTTACTGTTAAATCTCACCATTTGGCTCTAAATAGTTTTAAGATCAAACCTATTGACACAGCCTACATGAGAAATCTGTCAAATGCATCTGAGCTATCATCATAAAGCTTTTTGACTCAATAGTGAAATATAAGAAGGTTCTTATCTCACTCCTCATCATTCCCGATGGAATAAAACTTTACAAGTGCCACTCCTCCTACTGGCCCAAGGAAGGAGGTGGTGTATAAATCATTATGTGACTATGATAGGCTTCAATCTTGCAAATTCTACTTAATCCAAAATAACCATAAAACTTGCAACAGTCCAGGACAAACAATGCAGACATCTACAAGAAGGACAACATATTTACTAGTTGCTTTGTCAATAAGAAGTATTAAAAACTGAGATTTCTGTTCAAACTCTTCAGTATAGAAGCCCAAGATATATTTGCAACTGCAATGAAGCCTAGACCCAAATTTTGTCAAGGAACATATGTGGGATCTGCTGAATCAAAAAGTCTAAACATGCAGGCCTGGATCACTATGCAAACCCAAAAAAGTGTCAATCTCTGTTCGTATGGTATAATAAGCCCAACCCTTCCCTTCCACCTAAAATTAATCACATTGCGTATAAGATAACCTGAAATTGCAGAACTGGGATTACTTTTTTTGGATGAATTAGAACTGGGTTTATTACTCATACGCATATCACAAAGAAGTAGGGAAGACTAAAAGGGCGAGAGGATGCGAAATTTTGCAGAAACATCAGAAAACACAGAGAAATAGAAATTGGCAGAACCAAATAGATGGTTTTGACCGCAGGAAAAATAAGAATCAATGGATGACTCAAAATGGTAAAAATCACAACCCTTCCAAGTGAATCAATGGATACACTAAATGGGTAAATTCTTTTCTTTTGAGCTACCATTAACAGATTCACTAATGCACAATAACAGAGACATGATCCGTAGAAGGAAGAAGAATGCAATTGACGCGATCCTGAAGGGTTTTAGCAAATTGGTTATATTCTAAAAGCAGGAAATCATTACAAAATCCAAGTTTCTTAGTCAATTAAACACAGATGGCGTTCAAAACAAGTGCAGCAGAGAAAAAAAAAAATGAGAGCAAACTCAAACAAATACAGTGATAGAGAGGGTGAGAGAAGAACTCAGTAGCTCACCTCATGTGATGCCTCAGCCCACCACCGGAGAAGACAATCTGACTAATAATTTAAAGATCGTTAAAGAAATGGAAGTGCAGAAAAGACGCGGAGGCTTCAGAAAAATCAGTCTCAGCGAATCGAAGAAGCTAGAGAATAAGGAATTTGAAAAGCACCCAGCATCCAGAATCTAGAAACGAAGCTGAAAAACAGAGAATCTCGAACAATGTCGATAAACGCGTGAGTGGGATTTATAGGCTATGAACGAGCAATCACAAATTCACAATTCACAACTTCATGGTTTTATCGTCCGTGGCGTCATGTGCCCTGCCTGATTCGCCGTAGATTTCAGTCACGGGCCTCACGGGCTTCCATTGGTCGACCGTCTCGTCTCAACTCTCACCAACTTGGGCGTTACGGCGTCACGTCACTTAACAACGTGACCATTATTATCAATTTGGTACTTATCCCATTATTTTTTTCTTAATTAAAAAAAACCAAAATTCCAAATTTGGAACCCCTGGAAATTTAGATCCAGATGCGGTGGAAAGTGGAAAGTACCATTCTTTCTTTTTAAATTTGTCTCTCTCCTCACTGGTATTTCTTTAGTATTGATCCACACAGGAGGAATTACCCATGCAACAAAAATGATAAATGTCAAATGATATCATTGACAGAGATCTCACATAATTAAAGAAAGAACAAAATATCCCATGTGGCAGAACTAGAGTACACCAAACCATATTTAGTGATGATATGTAAATCGGTATCATCTTCTTTCATATGAGGTCTCACATAATCAAAGTAGGGAAAAAATAATAATAAATCTCATATGAAAGTGAGAGTACACCATGCATGGTGGAAAACTTTTTCTAAACTATATTTACCCAAGTTGTCCATTCGATAGTTTTTGTCTAATGGAACAACTTGTTATAACAACTTAGCCTCATCCCAACTAAATGGTGTTGGCTCTATGGATCTATGCCAAAAAAAAAAACCACTAAATGATGTTCACAATTGAAATGACTTAAAGATAAATATTATTCCTAGTCTTATTTACAAAAATTATTTAATATAAAGAGTAAAATAATTTCAAAAAATTGAAGGTTGTATAATGTTGTACTTACCACAGTTTTTATTTAAAATGACATTTTTTTATGCAAAAAATGACATGACTTTTTTTTTGCAAGATCTACATGTGGATCAAATACAAGGGGCATACTTATTACTATCTATTAGCCTACTTAATATTATACCAACAAAGTGGGGGGTGATGGTGAGACGTTGTATCATTATTTTTTTGTTTTCTTGCATTAAAAGATAGAAAGGCATTTCATGTGAGCATTAAGATAATTGAAGCTTTAATTTTTTTAATTGAAAATTTTTAATGAGCTTAGTGACTTGACATATGAAAAAATTGGGATAATGAGTTGTGCCTACCACCAAGTGATAGTGATACATGAGATTATGGATTTATATATGTCACCAAGCCATTGGTATAGAGTAGATTAGCACCTATGTGTTTATTATATATATATATATATATATATATACTTATCTTAATCCAAGGCATAAGAAGCTCATAAATGTGAAAGAGGCTTGAAACTTACACATAACCAAATGGAGGAGAAGAGGTGATAAGTTTCAACTTTCAAGCTTCACTTCAATCTTATGTCCTTAATGCATTCGACTAAAGATAATTAAGACTTTGCTTTTTCCGGTTGGAAATTATAGTGAACTTAGATTAGATTGTGCCTTCTCACCTTATGAGTCACCAATCGGTCTTAGACTTAAAACTAGAATCGAACCATTTACTAAATGGTTTTGTGATTTTGATGTAAACGACTCGATTCGATTTTAATGAACAATTTCAATTTTGATGAACAGTTTCAATTTATTTCAAATTCACATCCTTAGAGTAGTGGTTTTGGGTCATGAACGTCTCTTCATAGCCTGATTCAATCCATTTTCTCGTGTGCCCAGGCGTACCCAACATTATTAATAGCTTTCTCCTTCCCAAATGATAATAATGATGAGAATGATTTTTTTTTCTTTTTTGGTGGAAAGATAATGATGAGAATGATTGACATTATGTTGAAGGGGAGAGGAATTTGGATCGATATCGAGTATTAAATGAAGAGAAATGAGCAAGAACCTATGAAAGGTGTCTACACCGTGGTCGCATGCATGCCACTGCATGCCTACCTTGTTTTACAAATAAAATTCCAAATGAAATTTTAAAAGAGAGTTTTCCCTTTAACCTTAAATTTGGTGATATTTTATCTGTTGTTGGAAAATTAGGTTTTTCAATCCAACTCGTTTGGTTAAAAATTTAGTGAGTCGATCTAGTTAAACCTAGTTAGGCCGAGTTTTTTTTTTTTTTTGTTTTATATATATTTAAATGCAATAATTATGTAAATAAATCATAAACATACAGAATAATATGAAAAATGCAGGAAAAAAAATATATCAATAATTCAAGGGTTGCGGGAAAGAATCTTTCTCTTGATTAGAACGTTAGGTTAGGGTTAAGGATTAGAAAATATAAATTATGTCTTCCAACAATCCAACTTCCAATAAAATAAGAACTTTGAATTTAGGAATACAGAAAGTTTCTTGGTCCCAAGTTCCCTTTGGTAAAAGGAAATAAATAGGAGAAGTTACTAAGTTAAAGTCTTGGGATTTGGGATTGTAAAGAGATTTTATTTGATTTTTTTTTAAGTGCCTTTTGATATAATGACCAGATTCGGTGGATTTTTCAAGACTCGGCTAAAAAACCGAATCAATGTAGAATTGTCTTGAGTCTTGTTTTTATTTATTTATTTTTTTAACACAAGGCGAGTTTTCGTGACTCTTGACCAGGAATCTCAAATTTTGACTTGACTCAGGCGAGTCTTCCTCGTCAAAACCTGGTTTTTCAACTATGATTTTACCAAGCACTACAAGAAAATTTGTAAGGAAAGTATATATGTTGTGGCTAGAAGGAAATTAGCTGCATTTTATATGAAAATAGGACAAAAATTTTAAGGAAGAACACATAAAGGATACAAGAGAAATTTTTTAATTTTATTTTTTTGTGCAAGAGTATAAAATTTGTTACTTGTGGTTTGAGATTTCTACATGGAATTGATTTATTGTTGCTTATTTAAATAGTTAATATGAATCATTTGTGGAGACTTAAAATGTATCGGATTAATTACAATTTGATTTATTGGAAGGGAACATTTATTATTTAATTCACTTGATTGGAAGTTTACCTGTTACCCAACATAAATGATTTCTTCCAAAAAAAAAAAAGAAAAAAAGAAAAAGAAAAAGAAAGAAGAAGAAAGTTTAATGAGATGTTTTATGTAGATAAGCTATATTTTAAAGGCCTCTATTTTTTAGCAATGTCGGAGGGACACACACACAAATGCATGTATATTCTCATATGCATATATATATATATATATATATATAGAGAGAGAGAGAGAGAGAGAGAGAGAGAGAGATGATTGTCAAACCCTTGGCTTATCTCGATTGTATGATCCATCATTTAATGGATTTTTTTGTGCATATTTTATATTGTCAAATTTCGTAGCCAATCTCATTTCTATGGTCCACCATCTAATGAATTTCTTTATACATATTTGTATTCATCAAACCAATGTAATAACTGTTGGATAGAGCGTGATTACAGATTTACCATTTGTAAATTATAAATTCAAGCTATATCATCTATCCATTAGAGTGTCAAACCTCTTTCGCCTTAAATGAGATCGAAGGTGTACCTAATCTTGATCAGAATCAATATTTTAAATTTACTTCTTGCATTGACTCATGACATACATATCTAAGCAAAATTTTCCATCATCTACATCTATTTTAAACTTTCAAAACTTTAGAACAAGTCTATATTTATATCACATGAATAAGTACCTCTTAAGGATTTATCATTAAAATATCTTAAAAAGATAAATTGGATATCATAAACCCTATATTCTCTCTCTCTCTCTCTCTCTCTCTCTCTCTCTCTCTCTCTCTCTCTCTCTCTCTCTCTCTCTCTCTCTCTCTCTCTCTCTCATAAGCAAGCTGTGCCTGAACTTGGAAAGTATGAAAGATCTAGCTTTGTGTTTGGGTGTTGAAAATGGTGTGCACAAACGACAAGTGTATCCAAATCAATCTACCATCACACTCCAATGTTTATAGATAATTGGCTACCCACTCTTGTTATAGTTGTTATTATTAATCCTTTGAAAGATACTGATAACCCACTTTAGATGGATTTTAGCGTTAATATTTGTGACCATCACTTTCGGATGTTCTAGGCTTAACCCTTCCAGAGGTTTCATTTTTGAACTGGCATGTGTATGTGGTTATATAGAATCCTTGAACCATAAAGGTTATCCACCATGAGGATTTCACTTGCATAGTTGTTTTGAGGTGATTAAATATTTTTTAAGAAAAATATTTTTTCAATCTAATATAATAGAAAATGAGAGTTAATGATGACACAAAAGTTTAATCACAAAACCATATCAGTAAGAAGGGATTCTTCCTTTTCTCTGTTTCGTGGCAAGATACATACCTAAATCGACATGTATCGTAAGTTTGACTCTCCTTACCCCCTTGGGTTAGTCCCATGATTTTTATGATTATCATAAGAGTTGGTACTCACCAGACCTCACACGTATGGATGCGCGTACACGTGTGTTTGGGAGATTAGTTGGGCCAAATGTTTGGATGCCAAAAATTAAAAAAAAAAAAAAAAAAAAAAAAAAAAATCATGGTTTTAAAACTCACATCTGAATTGGTTGAATTGCCTTGGAAATTTTAGCAAGAATCAATTCTGATTAAACCTGATTCTCTGCCTACTTAGTTCGAGCCTGCCGATTCCAACTGATTTTCAGCTGATTTTAGCCAATTTTGGAATGCTTTGACTCAGAATTGAATTGAAAAATTGATGGAACTGAGTTTTAAAACCCTAGTGGAGTTACCAATTTTATAAAAATGGAAATGATGATATGGACTATACAGTGTGATGCGTTCATGAATTGTGATTGTCGTGATTTTGATTGGTCAAAACAAAAGTAGTCCAACTGCCACACTGTCCATAATCTCGTTTATGGTTCTGTTGGTGTAGTTAAGCTGTTAAAGGATCTTTTTGGCAGTTGATAGTTGACATTGAGTACTGAGTACCAGGGTGCAACATGGGCACTGATGGGTTGGGATGAGATGGGCCTGTTGTCCTGGCCTTTGGATTTAGTTAAAATTCAATTCGCATTTACTGGGAAATGCTGCAACATGTTTACTCCCCTCACAATTTGTTGTAATAATAATGCATTTACAAAAGGAGAAATAGTTAAAAAAAAAAAAAAAAAAAAAAATTTAGTTTCAAAACTCCTCTTTTTGGTTCTCCTAGGGCCCGTTTGATAACGTAACCAGAAACGTGTTTCTGTGTTTTCTTGTTCTCAGAAACACAGAAACGGCATAAATACCGTTTGGTAAAAGTGTTCCGTTCCACTTGTTTCTTGAAGCATAAACTGAAATTTATA
>NC_056568.1:24526816-24552853 GCF_013358625.1 Macadamia integrifolia
ATAAGGTGTACTTGGTAGTTGTAGGTATGATTAAAATGAAGGGTCATGAGTTTCTGAAGAAAGTACGGCTCCGTTTGGTATCGTTCTAAAAAAACGTTTCTGGAGTTTTTTCGTTCTATTGGAACGAAAAACGAAATATTTTGTTTGGTCCGTTTCTGTTTTTCTAAAACAAAAAGTGGAAAAAAAAAACTGAAAAAACGAGATTAGACGGAACTCCATTCCCAGTTCCGTTCCATTTTACAAAAAAAAAAAAAAGAATTATCTGTCCAAAATGTTCCCAGAAATAAAATTTATCAAACACCTTCTTACCCGTTTCTGTTTCCAGAAACAAGAATTATCAAACACCCTTCTTACCTGTTTCTGTTTCCAGAAACAGCAATTTCTGTTTCTGCCGTTTCTTGAAACAGAAACAGCAGAAGCGTTATCAAACGGAGCCTAAGAACTTAGGGAAACCAAACGATGGCATGACTTCGTCCCACCAAGTATTTGTGATTTTTGTTCATGTATAAATTATAATACGTGATTGTTTTAATTCAAGTGTTAAGCCATTCAGATAAATTCTATATCCTCAAGTTATTTGATGTTATTTATAAAGATTGAGTTTTTCTATGTTCGCGGTGATTCACATTTATCATGGTTCATTGTGACCACAGACAATAGTGGAGGGAGAGAGAGATGGGAAGAATGTTTCGTTTCTTGAGGAGTTGTTGATTATTATTTAGCAGTTTATCCCATGGAATCAAGTATCCGTATCGGATTGGCCGGATCGCCCGTATCAGATCTATATTGGCGAGATCAGCCGTATCAGATCGGTATCAGTTGAGACTGATCCCGATACCTGACCGATCCTGAGACGAGTATCGATATCATCCTAACTATTAGATACCGATCCAGATCGGCTGATCCGATCTGATCCATTTACAAAATATATATTTTTTTAACAATTTATCATTGGGAACCTGGTTTCTAAATCCTTCCCTAAATCCCTTGCCAAGTCCATCAGTATCGAGTACGATACCTTCATCGGCACCTCTAGCATTGTCCCAGTCAACCACGCCACAAAATCAAGGAAGACGCTCTTCCCTCTCGACAGTCATTGAAGGCTTTAAAGATTTATTAGCCTCGTCCCTGTGAGGTCGCACACTTCAATTTCCAGCTCGAGATTTAGGGTTTATCTTTGTTCATTTCAAATCTTAATCTTGCCTTTCCTGGTTTGGCATCGGTGATGATATTGTTCTTCACTGCTCACTAAGATTGTCGGGTTCTGAGATTTGTTGATGTTGTTGCTCCTAAATTCATCTGTGTTGGTGATGTGGGTTTCTTCTCCGGAACCATAGATTATACCTGCTAAATTTTGCGATTTTCTTTACAAACATAGCAGATCGAGCCCCTTTTGATCTCCAAAAGCAATTCTCGGATTTCTCTCTGGAATCAGCTATTGTATTTTTTTTTTTTTTTTTGCTCCAAATGAGGTGCAAGATTGTCATTTGAAGTTGAAATTTACTAAAACAACAACTCAGCATCGTCAAAGCATGAAATGGCTAACACAAAATTCACAAGAATGAAGTTTTAGGGATATGTTAAAATTCCGTCTCAAGAATGGTTTCCAAAAATGGTGCTAAAATATATCCACTAATGGTTTCTGGGTTTCTTTCAATTTAAATCTACACAATGGTTTCCGCTAGATTTGAAGTTTCAAAGCAGAATGTTCTTCTTCTGCTATTCTTATGCTTATGAATTTCTTACAATTTTTCAGATTAAAAGAAAAAAAGAGCCGATCCTAATCTTTACTTGACCGATCCTTACCGATATCAATGCGTATCGTATCAATATCAAATGAGACCGATATCAATACCGATAACGAAATCCTTGGTTTATCCCCTGGAGTGCTTAACACATTTGGCCCTGAAGAGTCTTTGAAAAAAAAAAAAAAAAACTTGTACCACGATCGATGATTATGGAATATGTGACACGATGGTTTAAAGAAATGTTGTTGTTGCTTGGAATTCCATGGATGGGGCTTTCAATCAGTCTGGGACCAAAGGGTTTTAAAACTCGGAATCCGCTTCCGAGTAGGCCGATTTTCGATCCGAATCGATCAAAATCAATCAAAACCGATCATTAATCGGAGGGAATCGATGTGACTTCAATGCGAATCGGGCGGAGCATTTCTGTTTTCTGATATACAATTTGCAGGGTTTGCTCCTCACGAAACCATGTTATTGAAGTGTATGATGTTAGTTAATAAATCAGAATCTATGAGGTTAAAAGACAATAAGGGAAATTTATCTTCTCTGAGACCTAAAAACAGATGGAAATTTCGAAGCCATAAAAATCAAAAGTGAACTCTGATAAAAGCCATAACCGAATACAGAGATATAAGGTTCTATTTCAGTTCATTGCGATCGGAGACATCGTCGGTGGTGGTGGACAAAGTAGACTTGGGAACTCCTCCGTTGGGTTCGTAATCGTCGGGATCGCGGGTAGGATCGGACTTGTCCATGGCGTCGCGAGCTTTCTTGAGGAAAGGCTTGAAAGCAAGCTCTATGGTCATCCATCCGAAAGCCAGGGCTCCGGCAACCACAATCGCCGATTTCGTCGTGCTCTCCTTCTTCGATTCCTTCATCTTCGCTCCCTTCGCTTCAACCGTTCTTCTTCCCTTCACACCTATTTTCCCTTGCACCGTAACTCGTTAGCTTGGGATACAACTATACAAGCAAAGATATTTGAAAAACTATTTTTTTACTTTATATATTCGATCAACGGTCTAGGTTTGCTGTTTGCGGAAGAACTGGACCCCGCCTCACATCTCTGTGGGCGAGCGTCGAATCAGTATACTCTATTAGAACAACTGTGCTCCGTACCACGCTCTCCCCGCTACCGCCATTAGGTATGAATTTATGTTTTCTGGTTTAGCTCCTCTGAAATCTTTGTGATCTATCTCAGTTATTGTTTACAAATTGGACTTTCACGATTACTTGGCTGTCCGGTTTATGTCTGAATTCAAGAGATTCACGGCCGATTTTTTGTTCATCCATCGACTAGGTATAGCTAAACTTGCAACTGAAAGGAAAAAAAAAAACCCACAAAAGTGTCTCTAAATTCGAATTGTAATTGGATATTTTGATTATTTGGTGATTGTGAATCCAAAATGGAATTTTTATTATCTAAGCTGAGGTTTAAGTAATCCCTTGCCCGTAAAAGAACTAGATTTTAGTTAGTTTGTTTTCTGTTAATTGTATCCCTTAGGATTGCAGATTTTTCATACACTAATTAAACATAGCACCAGTCCTTCTTCGCTTATCTGCGTCATTCAAATTTTGTGTGTGTGAATTTGTTTGTTTTTGCCTTTTTTTTTTTGGTTTTTTTTTTGTTTTTAATAGAAATTCAAATTGCGTGTTGGGTTCTTCGGCAAACGTTAGGAGACAACAATTCTTGATAAGGTCCCTTGGAGGTCACAGAAATCAAACCCACGCAGAGAGAATGCAAACTACGAAGGTTGTGGCTGGAACTCATTTAGAAGCTGATGTCGAGACTATAGTAAGAACAATTACTCAGTTTGACCCAAGTAGACACAAAGGCCAGGCAGGTCAGCTTCTTCTTCTATTTAGTAGTTTGTACTCTATTAGAGCATATTCGTAGTTATTGCAGCGAATGTGTCTCCTGTAAATTTGCTTATAATTATGTATATTTCCATGGATATTGTGATGTGAAAATTTTGATTTTATTGGCCAAGGAAAGAAATGATTTCCTGCTGAATTTCACTGTGCAATGAAATTCATGTGTGGTCGTTGTTACGAGAATTCAAGTTTCACAACTCACTTGTTTCTGATCAACACACCTCTCCCCCCCCCCCCCCCCCCCCCGCGGTGGGAATGGTACCTCCTAAATTCCTAATATTCTGTAGATGGGCTATAAAATGTTAAGTTACAGTTAGCTTGGACCTGAAAAGCTCAAGATAGGACGTGAACAGTAACTAGTTCACTGGAATGGGCTACTCATGCGGATGGCAAAATACATAGAACTGTTGAGATGGCCCTTGTGGCATTGACCAAAAGGTGGGTTGACTGAAACTGTACACATAGCTAAAGCCAAAATAAGCTCTCCCTCTCTCTCTAAGTTGTTAAGAAAGGGATTTGCAAAATGGTTGGGAGGGGGTTAGGAAGAAGTTATTGAATGGATAGATGTGGGCTTGCACACAAGAAATCCGTGCAGCCACAGCCTCTGGTCTGTCATTTAACGAAAGAGTGAGATTAAGAGGAAAAATGTTGCGAAGTGAATTAACAATAACTGAGAGATTTAAGGGAATAAAAAATTAATTGATATTAATAAGTTTGTAGTAGTAGGTATCTACCATTAAGTTTAAGTCATAGTATGGTCATCAGTCTGCCAGTTTCAACCTGCCTTGCCGGGTGGATTGGGAGACCAGTTTTGATTACATTGATAGAGGCCATTCTGTGGCTCATCTCACAATTGAATGAGCAAGTGCTACCTTACGCCACATAGGCTGCAACATGCAAGATGCTTGTTTATTGTTTTTGGTACTCTAGTCTGAATGTCTCACTCTTCTGTTACTCAATTCTAATAGCCTTACTCCTATTACTAACCATACTATGTCCACGTTAATGAATTAAGCTATATGATTTACTTTTCATGGATCATTATTCACTAAAAAGTTGTTCATCAGGAAAGATAGCTATCATTGGTGGTTGCCATGAATACACAGGAGCTCCCTATTTTGCTGCTATATCAGCATTAAAAATTGTCAGTGCGCCACTTCTTTTGCTTTTCCCCCATTTTCATTATCTAAACTGGATGTGGCTATTGTTTTGCATGTGTATTCTATATTATTCACTTGCAACTATTATGGGCCTTGTAGGGTGCAGATTTGTCCCATGTTTTCTGTACAAAAGATGCTGCCACAGTTATAAAAAGCTATAGCCCAGAGATAATCGTGCATCCTGTATTGGAAGAATCTTACAGTATAAAGTGAACTGCCGCTTGGAATCTATTATTCCTTTGATTATTCAGATTTGGATATTCTATTCAGGTTCTGATTTTCAGGAAACAATATATTCAGGGAGGATGAGAAAAGATCCATCTTTGCTAAGGTTCTCGCTAAGGTTTCCAAGTGGATGGAGAGATTTGATTGCCTTGTTGTGGGTCCAGGACTTGGAAGAGACCCTTTTCTTCTGGTGTGTGCTTTTGTGGCTTCTTGTTATATTGGTTTTTTTTCACTAGATTTAGTTTCTGGAAATGGGAATGGGCATAATTATGTGGTGGCAGGTGTGCCTCCTTCTGAGAGATGTAATGTAGGAATGGATTTGATAACCAAACCAGTCCCAAAACTGCAGGAAATTATAAACCAAAGAACAACCAAAATTCACCCAACAGTAGACAACAACAACAGTCCAGTACTAGTCAGCCAACAGTCCTTAAAACCCAGAATTACCAAATTCAGAATCTGGAATTTCAAAGGGCAGAGTTTGCACCAACAAATAGGATATCCAATAACAGAAATAGAGTTTGGATAAAGTACGATCAAAATCAAAACATCACTAGAATAGACAAATCAAATCAGAACTCAATTCTGGACAGCAGATTCTGAAATCTGACCATCGATCCTAATACTTCAGAAACTTCAGCAGCAGAAGTTTAGGGAACAAGTAACAAGTCTAAATACTGATTAGAAGGTCTAATCCATCGAGAAGATATAAGCAACAACCAACTTCAACAGGCATCAGAAATCAGACAAGAAATTCTGGGCAGAATCAATATCGGCCAGGACTGCAGATTACTACACAGCAACTGAGCTGGAGGTCTGATCTGCCTCAAAACAGGATCGAGTCCTCTTCTTAATGGTCCTAACAATCGACCAAAATCTCAAAGCCATCGGGTGGTCAGAACTCCAAAATAGACTAGGCCGAAAGAATAGAAAACAGAGAATTTAACCCAGAAATTTCTGCCAAAAAAGTTCAGATTACTTACGTGTTCCGCTAAAGAAGAGAACCAATAAATAAGACCAGAAATAACAACAACCCACTCGGACTTCTCGCTGCAGAGTGTCGATTGGATCAAACACCAACCCCTAGGCCTTGATCAAACACAAGGAACCACCATTGATACCCAGCGGTAGCAACAAGAGAGATTTTTTTTTTTTTTTTAAATTCAAATCGTGGCTCATTAAAAGAGCCATCATCTTTATTTATAATGATGGGGAGGGTTTACAAGTAATAGTAACTCCGAGTTACTAAATCTGAGTTACTAAAAATTGATTACATGAAGTTACTAAAAACTAAAAATTAGAATCTAATGAAAATAGAAACTAGTCTAGACAGAAATTAGAAACTAACAATGACTTGAAATTAAAAACTAATTTAGGACTTCAAAATAGAAACTAAATAACTAATTAGTAACCCCATCAGCAGCCCAAACCGTGGGCTGACTTGGACCAGATCTGGGTCGACCCATTCAGCCATTTGGGTCGACCTTGGTCTTGGTTCTCCTTGTGTAAACCCTTGTTGGTACTGCATCAAGATGACTAGGAGCCACAATACATTTGCTTTAATAGAGTCAGAAAAGAATTAAGCTTTTTCATTATTTCCAGTTCGTGTTCTTCCTTCGCCTCCTGCTCTTCCTTTTCTTTGTTTTTGTATCTTTTTTTAGCAGAAGATTCTTGAATTTGTTTAACTCTGTATTCTTGTTTGGATATTTACTTCCACTATCCATATATCACGACTAAATATTTCCATACTACTTGCATAACTTCTACAGGACTGTGTTAGTGAGATAATGAAGCTTGCGCGGCAATCAGAAATTCCGATTGTCGTAGATGGGGTATGTTATTCACATGTTTACATTGGAGCATTTAAAAAAAAAAAAAAGAGGCAAACAATTCGTTGTTCTCATTAATAAATACCTAATCTATTTCTAGGTTCCTTACCTTTACTTTTTTTTTTTTTTTTTTAATGATGTGTTCTCACAGGATGGACTCTTCCTTGTCACTAACAATCTTGATCTTGTTAGTGGGTACCACCTAGCTGTCCTAACTCCAAATGTGAATGAGTATAAACGCCTTGTTCAGAAAGTTCTAAATTGTGAAGTTAGTGTTGAAGATGCTACTGAGGAACTACTATCTTTGGCAAGAAGGTAACCATAGTTTTTAAGGCGCTAGTAAGGCGACATTTTTGCTGGTAAGGTGGCGCTGATGCGGTCTAGAGATGGTAAGGCAGTGCTCCACCTTACTTGAAGTGGTGCCTTATGGGTTTTTTTTTAAACACATTTTAAAATTACTTGATGAAGATTCTAAATATAGATTTTTTATTGGTAGGTGTATGATTTTGTTAACACTTGAGATGTATGAGATCAGTTTTACTCCATCAAAAATAACCAAAACAAACAAAACAAAAACAGGATTCACAAACAGGGTTTGGATTTTGTCAAGGGTTTTAAGAAAGGGCTTTGAGAAGGAATCAAGGAACAAGGAAGAACCACTGATCTAGGCGACCATTTTGCTCCAGCAATGGTGAGTTTGCTCTGACAACGATGAGCTTCATTCTTCTTTGACATGAGTAGAAATATAGTGGATGACCTCAGAGCTTAGACACTTATTTTGGCATCATAGAGATAAGTATAATAAATACTTGTATTTTTTATGTCTTCTTTTCTTTATATTTATAATTTTGTTTCATAATTATGTATTTATATTATATGTTAATATGATTGATGATTGATGATTGATGATTGATGATTGATGAAGATGAACTTAGTTTATTCACTTTATTGATTTGTTTTCTTGATGAATATCTTACATTGGTATGAATATGAGCCTTTAATATTTATTTAACATATGAGTAATGGGATTCAACTAGGATTTGAGCCAAATAGATTGGTTTTATAAAAAAATTACATAGGAACGCTTTAGTCAATAAGGCGACGCTTTATGCCCGCCTTATCGCTAGGCGCTCCGAAAGACCCTCAAACGCCTCTATCGCCTTACCGCCTTAAAAACTATGAAGATAACTCGTTGTATGTTTATGTTGGTATCAGATCATTAACCTACTCATAAACTGACTTGGCTGCCTATATATCACCCATCCCAGAAAATTAGATCTATCACCTGATTACTTATCTTCCCCCCCCCTTCTTTTCCAGTTAAAAAGAAATGTACCATCACTACTTAGATGAGTACATGTCAACAGATCTGTTGAGATGGTTTGGCTTCTGAATTGAGTTTTTTTTTTTTTTAGTATTGTTGATTTCCCTGGTATGAGTCATTGTGGGGTTAATATTGACTACTGATCTTGGGTATGTATAGCAGTGGATGCTTAAATACTTTGGTACATCCTCTACGTATGTCTTCTGTGCTTGACATAAGTTGATATAAGATTATGGGAATTATTTATAGCACGAGGTCTCATCATTTTAAGATGTTGTGTTTAGGAATAATATACAGCTCTCTGTAGATTTGTCCCTTTCTCTTTCTCTCTTTTCTTTAATACCCACTATTTCTGCTTCTTTTGCTGTTTCAACATTGTAAATTCAATTATGTGATAAAAAACAACCTTCTCATTAACTCAAGTTCCACAGTAATCTCATACATCATCTATAGCTGCTAGCCGTTACACACTTCAAAAGGCTTGCATGTCCATCTGCGAAATCATTATTTTTTTCCCAACCACCTAGCTTGAAACCCATTTGCAGACTACTCTTCAATCTGTAGCTGATTCCTATGTAAAACCTATGTCCCTATTGTTAATACCCAAAGTTTCACTTACTGGAAAACTCTCGAGTCCATCTATTATCGAGCACTAAAAGTTTAAAATATCTCCCATCCAAAACCAATTCCTTTAACCTCCATAAAGTTTCTCCCAAAACAGTAGGGCTGTAACCTGGCGAAGTCACAGGAGGGTTTGGGTGGGAATTCTAATTATTGGAATTTTATTGTATGAAATGGCCTCCCGTCTTGATTCTAGCAGCCCAAGATTTTTAACAATACACTAATTTCCTCCCAACACTTTTGAGTTTGTGATCCTACATCAATTCAATTTGATTTGGTTTAAGCTTCATGTAATAATGTAGGTGATCCCTGATAAATAGGATGCGCAACACATTGCAAGAGATCTGGTTAAATTTTTATATCATCTAATTTTCACATTTCTTTATCTTGGTCAAAATATTTCAAAACAGTCTGAACATTGACCATTCCACAAGGGTGGTGGTCCAACCATCTGGATTAAACAGTCGAAATGGTCAAAGTTGAAAATTACAGAAGTAACAGTTGTTTTACATAAGAAATAGGCAAAATTTACTCTGGACTGCACACCTAATTGCATCACATGGAAGGGTGATGTGGCAAATCCGACCATTGGGTATCTAGGAACAGTCTGGATTGTCAATGTGTCGAATTTTGGGAATCAAATTCAATCATATATCCTCCCCTGTATTGGCATCTTCTGTTGTGCTTTATTAGCTGTCCATGGCATGCACCCTTCCATAGTCCTGGACTTTCCGATGCTTTGTTTGGCCACTTAGCTAATCGATTTGGAATGAAACTAGACATGTGAACCAGGGCCAGGGGCTCTACCTGGTTACAGAATTTCAGCCCCCATTGACCCACCAAGTAGCAGGTATTCGCAGAGTCCAGAGAAATATGTTCCTCAGCTACATATATGATGATGTAGTCGTAATGGGCCTTACACATTAATCTTGTAGGTATGTGTTTTCAGCCTTGGCCATAAAATATGTTCAAATGAACTTTTCAGATCACCTTATACATCAAAATGGCCCGTAGCCCAACAGCCTGATTGAACTGTTTCAGACAATTCGACAGTTCTGACTGAGACTGGTTGATCATTGATCATTCAATGGTTCGAAGGCCATGAATAGTCATCTTGTTGTTCATGCCTAGTGTTTGAATGCTGGAGGTGAAAGAATTTGTGGTCATTATGCCTGTTAAAAGAGGCTAAATTTCTAAATATTTTCTTTGCATGTGTTTATATACCATCTAATTGTCACCAGTTAAGCTGGTAGCCTTCCTCCATCCATTTTTTGCTTAGTGTTACAAATGCTATACATCATTTTGGTACTGTGCCTGATGAATGTGAATGGTATTCTATTTTGTTATTTGTGTTCCCTTGGCCTTCTTAAACCACAATTGCTCTGTTGGTCAGGATTGGTGGGACAACGATTCTACGGAAAGGAAATTCTGATCTCATCAGCGATGGTGAGACAGGTACAAAAATAAGGGGGCGTTCATTTTTTTTCTGAAGATGATGTTCAACATTCTCTTCATTTGCTTTCAATTTTCTGATGGTTTACTAATGAATTTCTGTAAATTTGATTGATATCTTGTAATTCATAATAAAATAGATTAAGTTGATGGCATGAAAGGGCATTGGGGTAGTCACAGAAAACACAGAGGACCATGAATAGCGGCATTACCTGAATAGGTGGGAATCGATATTTAAAGCATCCTGATAAATCTAACTATCGTCAATTGCTTTGATTGGATAACCACTCAAAGCATTTAATCTATCACAAGAGCTTGGGTACACCAGAGATATGGGA
Source organism: Macadamia integrifolia (assembly GCF_013358625.1). NCBI lineage: Eukaryota > Viridiplantae > Streptophyta > Magnoliopsida > Proteales > Proteaceae > Macadamia > Macadamia integrifolia. Next base: position 24,537,386 of record NC_056568.1, read on the forward strand.
AACAATTTAGAAGATTCAAATTTGCTTTAAAAAAAAAAAATTTAAGGTACAGAGATTGGATGGTTCAGTTATCTGTTTGAGGTAATCTATCAAGAAGATTTATGAGTCGGTTGTTGTGTTAGTCATTCTGGATGATTGGTTTATATGTCCATTCAAGAAGAATCTTCTATGTGGGATAGGATGTTTTGAGTGCCATGTCACATCCTGTCACTCCTGTGCTCAAGCAGAATTTGTTTACTAAGCACGAAGAAGGTTTTTTTCTATGGGAAATTTGTGATAAATCTGAGTTAAATTTAAGCTTCATTGCCGTAGACTGGAATTCCACTTAGTTTATTTGGTTTTATCCATGCATCCGACTGCCTTAATTTACTTCTTTCTGGACACATATTACTCACTGTTCAGGTTTTCTATGTTCTATAAGTTATGATCATCTTTAGAGACTCTGAAGCTCTGACTTTCAATGGTACAGTGAATATGGTGAGCACATTTGGATCCCCACGGCGGTGTGGTGGCCAGGGTGATATCCTTTCTGTAAGGCTTGTTACCATAGAGAATGCTTTTAACCAATATCTAGTTTGTATTCCTTTGCTAGTTCTTTCTTTAATTTACATTTGTCTTGCACTTCAGGATGTGTCTTTTCTTGTTAACCAAGGATGTGAATCTTCAGAAGGATCAATAAATTATAAATTATTAACCGATTTGAAATTCATTCTTATTTTTAAGTAGAGAAACTTATTTATATATATATATATATATATAAGATGTACGTTTTCCCTGCATCTGACTGAACTTGTGAAATTGCTGGCAGACATGCCAACTCAATGAACTCATAATGCAGACAAATATGTCCCTTTTTTTATTATATAAAATTTTAGAAATAAGAAAATAAGTTTTAAGAAAAAAAGGAACCACTTCAATCCTTTGGTATCACGTATGACCTCAAATTGAGTTGATCGGAAGGTAAGGATCCATGTAGCTGACCACATTTAGTTGGGATAAGGCTAAGTTGTTTGTTGTTGTTGTTGTTGTATGTTGATGAAAAGTTTGTTTGAGGCATTTCAGTTCATATTACAATGTGTTTGTTTTTAAGGCAACATAGTAAACTCCTAATAGATTATGAAATCTTATCCATTATGATTATCGCCTCGATTCGAGGATCAGAATCAGATCGGTTGAATTGGCCGAGACCGATAATGATTCGGACTAACTGTATTTTCAGGGTTCATGGTAATTATCATTGTCGCAAAGTCTTATTATTTCCAATTGCCACAAGGCATCTATCCACATGGATAGACGATACGTTCATTCCAACCATTGGATAGATATGACATGGTCTGGATTAACCATGTGTCAAATTTCAAAGTCTAATTCAACCAAATACCACTTCTGGTATTCGCATACACTCCTTGTATGTCTATGCATGTATACTGGTACTCTGGACATCACCGTGCATTTTCCCAACTGTGAGTGGGAACAGACAGTTTAGATTAAACAACAAAACGTGAAGATGGATGATTCATATTTATCTTGTGATTTTTGGAAACATTGCCTTCAACTGTTACGGGGATAACTACCTTTTTCTTTTATTTATTTTTTGCATGTGTTGATTGAAGATCTTGGATGTGCCAGATCATTAACTTTTTAATTTATATAGCATTGGCAATTTTTGTTCTTTAATTGAATCATTGTATGTTGGTATTATTCTTCGAACTATACTGTTTTCTGATCCTGATGCGTTGGATCATTTTAAATCAATAAAGGACTCTGAATTTTAGAAATTTGTAATCTGAAATGGCTGCATTGGTGTTCAGAAATGGTGCTCTTGAGAGCTGCAAAACGCTTATTTCCAAACTCATAGCATTCTCTTAAAATTTAACCCTTCTGGTGTCAGTGTTGCTGTATTTTCATCTTGGGCTTGTCAACAGATGCTATCTCTAGAAGAAGACTCAAGTGGCAGGTAAGTTATCAATCATATCAAGACCTAGAACTAGAAGCGCCTAGTGCTGGAACTTACATGGTTGACTACTATTCGTTTATGTACCTTACTCTGGTGGTTCTCTGGTTCTGTTTCTTTGAAGTACACCAAATCCAATGGTTCTGGGGTGCATTGCTGCATCAGCACTGTTAAGAAAAGCTGCCTTTGAGAGTAAGAAAAGAGGAACTCTCACCACAGACATCATTGAGTGCTTAGGGAAGAGGTTGTTAACTTATTACTAGGACATCTTCATCTGAGAAATTAAAGTTACTCTGCTGACCTTTGCTTTCTTACAGTTTGGAGGACATCTGCCCAGCCAGTTGACAATGTTGATGAACTGATTCTGTGGTCCTGGGTGGCGCCAGTGATGAACTTTGAAGGGTTATGACTGATGAGCTTGGATTCGCGCTTTCTATCAAAGTTTTGTATTCCTTCATATTTTGATCCATCTATTTGTGAGAGATCTGTGATGTATCCAAAATTTCTGTGGAAGAGAAAAATAAAAAATCCCTCCTTTCCTAAAGATTTTCTGTGGTTACATGTAATCTAGGTCTTTCTTGATTGTTACCAGTATCAGAAGTAAATAAATTTATACAAGCAATTTACCATCAGCCAAATGGGCAGTGTCGCTTGGAAGCATATTAGCACCTTGACTGTTGCTGTCCTCTTACATGTGCCTTCTGGAAGGTCAAGTTACCATATAGTGTAGGAGGTGTTTTCTCAGTCTCACCATACCAATGAATAGCTACGCACCAATTTCACTGTCTACTACAGACAATTTCTCAGGCTCAAAACATGCCATAACCTGAGAGGGAGGGAGGGGGAAGAGAACCAAGGAAGACAAAACTATACAATTGCCCATAAGAACAAGTGAAAGAAACCTGCTCAGTTTTCATGGCTGAGTAGGCCTTTTAATTGGAACCATGTGGAGACACAAGTTTCCAACACTACATGGAATTGGTTAAGAGGTTCGGGTAAGAATCCACAAAACTATATGTAATCTATTTCCTCTTCAGCTATTAACTTCTACCCAAGAGTATGAGCCTTTTATGATATTAATTGACCTAACATTTGGGGTCAACTATTGATATGGAAATAAGGAAAAAATGAAAAAGAGCTTTATGTTAAGGATCAAACTGCCCATGAAAACTACAATATTATGTCTAAAGGAATTCATAGCATTCTCATATCAAATGATTCCAGATATCAAAGAGGAAGGAAATGCAGCCAAAAACATCACCCCAAAAGAAGTTTCTATCAAGGGGCAATCTCTTCTTTAACACCTCTTCAAATTTTCCCAACCTGCACTAAAGGGGAAAACTTGAGCCGAGCATCCCTCATTTTGATAAAGTTGGGTTATTCCTAACTTCGTTTTGAAGCATTCTGGAGAGGAAAATGGAAAATGTCCAGCGTAAAGCCCCTCATGTTGAATTTGAATCAAGGCTACTAGGTGTGGGTACCAAGTGGGTACCATAGACTTATCAATCTCAACCGTCCCCACTACCACCCCCACCCACCCAAAAAACAGAAGAAAAAAAAAAGCTTCACAGTTTCTGTCTCGGCTTAATTTAAGGTTTTTTTTTTCTGGGTTGGGATATTCATAACTTCAGCACCAAAACTGAGCTTTCACATGACCTCATCCTTTGGCAAAAATTGAACCCATGACTACCATAAAACGATAGCTCAGAAACTTGCCAGAGCCTGAACCAACCTGATATATGAACAACTAGAGTCTTCGTGATCGCTCTTTCATCACAATACCCTCCAGAATCCCATCAGCTCCAAAATTACCAGAGAATTCTCGGGGCTCTACAGGTCCTGGCAGCTTGAATGAGACAGAGAAGGATCCTGATGGACAAAGATATTGTGTTTGCATCTCAAAAGCCTGTGAGTCCTTGTACACCACTTTCTCCCCTGTTGTGGTTACACCCTTTATCAGAACTCGCCCATCTGACTCAACTTCACAACTGAATTCCCCTGAAAATATGAAGTTAACAGTCAGACCACTTAACTGTAAAACCAGATTGTAAGAGCCAACGGTAGATTACCATAAGCTACTATATCTCACATTAACATGAAAACTTTCGAAGAAATAAATCAACATCATGAGATAAGGGGGTTAAAGAGTGAGTTCTCTCTTCTTTTCTCCTTAAGAGAGGGGGGGGGGGGGGGGGGGTTGGATTGAATGTGAGCTTCAATTAAGCGTACTCATATGACCATTACCCTTCTTTCCTGGAAACTAGTGATTACTATACCATGAAAGAAAAGAATAAGCATTGTACTGAGACACTACTAACATCTTATTAACATTGTAAAACAATCAGGACTTTGAAATTGATCAAAATTTCTACCGATATCCAACTTACTTTCAACCTTTCTCACACCTGGGAGGGATATGCGAAATAAATATGCATCATCACAGACACCGATGTCCACGAGTCCAATAAGTGGTCCAGCCTGCCTCTCAGCAGCACTCCCTGTCAGAGCAATTCCATTCTTGGTAGCAGCTACAATGTTATCCCACTCTTCCATACTTGGATGAGAAGGTAGAAAAATCATGGCCGGCCCAATTGTTTCCCCCAGCCCTGCTTTTACTGCAGTTGATGCCCTACTGCTGGATGGCAGGGGTGTGCTAAATGGTATGCCATTGAAAATTTCCACATTATGAATGGGTGACAAGGTCTCTTCATCAAACTCAGGATGGCCATTCCCTCGTTGCCTTTTCTGGGAATTACGAGAAGACCTTCTGAGGGACAACCCTTCATTAAACTCCTGCAGTACCACAGTTGAATCCATATGTCCACCAACATGAACACCTGAAAGTGACCTTGCAGCATCTCTATCCAGCAGCAAATCCTCAAGCCCAGTTAGCCTCTTAAACCTTTCTACATCATCAGGTTTAATGTAAGAGATCTCTGGGTCGTTAATGAATACAATGTTCTCGATGATTTTATATCGGTTTTTGAACCGTGAGTGGGCATGCAAATGACCAGGAAAAAGGTCAGGAAACTGAAGGTTATTAGTATGAGTATCCGCTGCTGGAATGGAGAGATTACCTAGGAAGAACTGGTGCAACAATGGTACCCTCACTACAACAGATTGATCTGCCTTCCTAAGCACATAGTAATATATCCGCTCTACTTCTACTGTTTTTATGTGAGAACCAGCCAGTTGGTCAGAAGTATATGGTGGAAGTCGCTCTGCCATCCTTTGCAGAGCTGATTTTTTGGGCCTATCAGCCTTAAGATCAGGTCCAAAGTATGTACCCATGATAAATCGCAAGAGGAAATTCTGGTCATCAGTCGTTGTCATGTGATTGGGCACATCCGAAGATTGAAATGCCATGGAACTGAGAGATTCTGCAGCCTCAAACAAGCTCTCCATGTCCCAGATCTATATATACATAGATAAAAATCTGCAAGAAAAGAAAGCATCGATTCAAGAAATGGACAATAATGATTTTTTTTCCAGTTAATCCCCAAAATCATAAAGTTCTCTAGGACAATAACTCTGAGTGTTGTTAGTAGTAAGTAAAGGGGGGGTTTTATTTAATTGATTTCTTTTATTCATCCAAAAAAAATTCTGTGTAGCATTGTACCAGCTGTGGCCTTGGGGGTTATTTCTGAGTTTGAATTGACGGTGACAAATATTTAGAATTAACACCCACTTTGGTAATGCATGAACTTCACAGTAACTGTGTGCAAGTGTTCCGTAATTACTCTATACCTTGTTCTGTTAAAACTATGAGGTGCATGTAGGAGGTTCAAGTACAAGTACTTCTAAGTAACTCCCCAAGGCACAAGAGAAATTCACAAGCAACACCAAGTTTAACTTTAGAATGCCTTGTCCTTGAGTAGACTAGCCAAAGTTAGTTCAAATATCAGCAACCAAAACAAATGGGAATCCATCGAGACGCTGCATTTAAAGAAGTGATATATGATGACCTTCCCTCATTGTTGGCTTCCTCTGGTTAGGGATATCGGATGCGGCAAAGGTATATGCTTATCAAAGCTGCCACCTGTACTCACGTTATGGCTACTGCACAACAACGCGGTTGAAAGCAATCCTGCTTTCCTTGATATCTCTCCCTAATCCACTTTCCACAATGTATATCCCAATACAATACTCCTTTGTGAGGAAACCAGAAAGGCACAGCTAGACTCGCCACTTAGAGCCGACACACTCGATACTCATCTCCCGAAGGAGCATCTCCATTCAAATCCGAATCGTAAGATAAATCAGAAGCTGTTTTGAGGCATTGAAATCTTAATTAAGAAGAGTTTCATCCTCCGAAGACTGTTCCAGAAAGAAACGAAGCTAGCAGGTCCTTTTCCGCTTGACCACTAACTCATGAGCAAAGCTACCTTTTGCCGCTCCTCATGCAGCATGAGCATATCTTCACTAAAAGCTGGCTTTACTGACAAACGCTTGTGTTTTTATTCAGGGGAAGTCAATCTAACAAAATATTGACTTGCCCCACAAACTGGTGCAGGATCTTGATAGAAGATGCTTTGGCCATAATGTAATCTTGAAGCTAGAGTCCTAGACATGATGAAAGCTTATGACAGATTGGAGTGGGATTTTCGTAAGGACTGGGGAAGTGTGTATGTTCACACTCCCAACCTTCCAAAAGTGCCTAGAGGAGACAATCCATTTCTGGTTCCAACTGAGAAGACTAGTATGAGGGATGATCAAGAATGTATCATATATCTCACGAGCTAGATCAGTTCCCGATAAACAAGTAAGAATTGCCTAGATAGAAATGGAGGGAATTGGACTTACGTTCAGGTTCATTAACAATTAGGTATCGGTGAGAACATAAAGATAACAGATTTAACTAAATTTAATTTTTTTGTTTTAGAATAGCTCCCCAGCAAGGAACAAAGTCCTTTCTCTGGAGAAGGAAATAAGGGTGAGACACCAACCATGTTATATCATCAAACTCCATCCTCCATTAGCAATTTTAATCAGCTTTTCCTATTCACTAGTACACTGTGCGCTAAACTAGCAGCCTGCGGAAAATGCTAGCACACTAGCTAGGTACTTATAGTCATAGAAATAGCACTTCGAAGCCTGCTGGAAAACTAAAACGCACAATGGTGTTTGCTGCCTGTGGGGCCCTTTTGACCTCCACTCATTACCATAAACAATGAAGCCAGGAGTGGAAGAAAGAAGGGGCTTGGACCCTAAACCTCAGCCTTGGCAAGGTTATCCAGTCAGCTATTTCTGCACAATTACTGACTGCAAGAATCTAAATCATAGTTCCGTCAAGGCATTGCCCCAGCAACAAGTCGCTCCTCGATGCTCTAGGCATCTAGTCACCTCAATTATCAAGATAAATAGACCCAAGAAAAGAAAAACTACTAAAAATTTAATAAAAGAAACTAGAGAATACATAAAATATAAAGAACTCATAAGTATAAATTTAGGTCCAGAATGCAATATATGCCACTCATATACATTGTTGCCATGCCTCCTCCCATGCACTGCTAAAGGTGCCAGAGCAGATGGGCACTGAATTGGCATCATGACTACTATAACATCAAACAGTTAATTATGATAAGTAACAAGTTAGGCAAGAGCATAGAAGTGGAACCGGCACACAAAACCCTACTTGGGACCAATATGGTCTATGCGCCCACCCAAGCACTAGATAACTCAATGGCAAGAATTAGTGACAGTTCTGTAATTACAACAAAGTTGCAAAGAGGGAGTGGCAATCTTATGGAATTAACAAGAAGCACAAGGGTATTTATGGCATTACAATAGAAAGCCCTCTTTAATAAAGAACCCGATTGAGGTTGTCTTCTCCAACCTCTCGAAAGTACAGGCCAGTGGTAGGAAGCCCCCTTGCGATGGATCCAACTCTTCACCCTAGGCTCCAATCAAGGTAAGATTTTAAGAGGAGATAGTTGGCCCTAAGATCTCTGAATTTCAGCCAACAATCCTTCAAAGCAACAGCCTGGGGTCTGAATCTAAATATCTGAAACTTGACCTGGTAATGGAGGAAGAATCAGATCTAAGAAAGAGCAACCCAGTGCACGAGGCTCCCGCTACTGCAGGGTCTGGGAGGGGCAAGTGTACGCAGCCTTAGCCCCTGCTTTGCCGAAGAAGCTGTTTCCAAGTTTTGAACCTGTGACCAACATGTTGCAATAGTGCAACTTAACCGTTGTGCCACAGGCTCGCCCACATGTTGCAATAGTACTTTGAAATCCAACAAGATATGGAGCTCAGGTTCAACAAGATGGGTTGCCCTAAGGAAGACCTCAACCCCCAAAATCTTAGAGAGAAAGGATTAGAGATGGAGGAGATTGATACCCAATGATGGGAGACTGTACCATGGTTGGAAATAATCAGAATAGGTAGTCCACGAAAGTATACTAAGATGAAGATAGGGAAGATAGAAGAAGTCATAAGGAGAGGGGAGAGAAGGAAGACCTCAACCCCCAAAATCTGAGAGAGAAAGGATTAGAGATGGAGGAGATTGATACCCAATCATGGGAGACTGTACCATGGTTGGAAATAATCAGAATAGGGAGTCGACAAAAGTATACTAAGATGAAGATAGGGAAGATAGAAGAAGTCGTAAGCAGAGGGGAGAGAAGGAAGAAGGGAGAAGAGCACGATGGCCAACAAGCACTAAACCCAATCTCAATTTCATTCCATTATCAAATCTTCCCAATGACTTGGGTCACAAGCATATTTAAAAAAAATAAAAATAAATAAATAAAATGAAAGTTTCCTAACTGTAGTCTACTGCTGAAATAGAAGTAAAATCAAACTCTATCTCCCAATTATTTAACCCAATCTAAAACTATAATGGGATCAAACTCTAGAACTAAAATTGAAATGGAACTCTAGCCTAAGTAAAACAAAATATTACAAGAGAAATCCAAATAAATAAATAAACAACTAATATCCTACTAGACCAAAACTAAATTGGGACCTAGTTCATCTGCATTTGGGCTACCCAACGGGTTTGGGCGGGTCCAAGGAAGTGTTCTTGCATCAATTCACCCGTTGTTGAGGAAAACTCCCCCACGAGTTTCGATGAACAGTAGAAATAGAAGGGCATGAATAGGGGTGAACTGCTCCTAGCCTCAACCTGAACAAAATCAAGATATGAAGCTTCGATGTTACATATGTGTCTTGAAATATGTGGGGAATAAAAAATTCAATGCATAGAATATTCAGCGTTGTAGTAGAGTCTGTTGTTGCTCCACCCATAATAACCGTCTCATCTCCATTGACCATTACTTGTTGTCCTACATCAGAGTGGTCTTCCTCTTGTGTTGAATCCATTCAGCTCAGCCTGTGGATGCACTGTTGGTATCACCTTCTTTGACTATAAGCATACTTCGTCAACCAATCCTTAAAAGAGCAAATGTCTGGTGCATGTGAGAAGGTTGTAGGTGTAAAAAAATTTGTTGCAATCAACTATGCCTCTTAGTTCTTCCAATCACTCTCGACCCAATTAGTAAATGCAATGAGAAGAATTAATCACTTCACAATAAGCACCATCATAATACTGAGAACTGGAGATTTTGATGAGACATCATCCTCAGACTCGATGATGATCTCGTTGGTCTTTGTTAACATATCCACCATAAACCGTGAAATGAAATTGTCACTCTACCTTCATCAACGAATAAAATAACACCCAGGTCACAAACCGCTATGGACCCAGCCAAGCACCAAATAACTCAATTGCAAGAATTAGTGGCAATTTCATAATTATAACAAAGTGGCAATCTTGTAATAGATCAGAATTGTAAAAGGTTAATTTTGGAAGGTGCATGTGGGTTAGGACACAACTATCCTTTACATTTTTTGTAAGGGGACAGAGTTGGAAGCAATTGTAATTGATGAACATAATTGTAATAAACAAGAAGCACAAGGGTACTTATGGCGTAAAAATAGAAAGCCCTCTTTAATAAAGAACCTCTCGAAAGTACAGGCCAGCGGTAGGAAGCCCCTTGCGATGGATCCAACTCCTCATCCAAGGCTCCGATCAAGGTAAGATTTTAAGAGGAGATAGTTGGCCCTACGATCTCTGGATTTCAGCCATAAATATTTCAAAGCAACAGACTGGGGTCTGAATCTAAATATCTGAACTTGACCTGCTGATGGAGGAAGAATCGGATCTGAAAGTGACTTTGAAATCCAGCAAGATATGGAGCTCAGATTCAGCAAGACGGGTCACCCTAAGGTAAGACCACAGCCACCAAAATCTGAGAGGGAAAGGATTAGGGATGGGGAACAGATTTTGTTCAACTTAAAAATTGATGTCCTAGGGCAAGAAAAGTTATTTATCACCTCTGCCAAGACCCTTAAAATGACAAGCAAGAAATATATTCCCAGGATAACTCATTGGCAGGATGATTCAACTTACCAACTACAGTGAGTATCATTCATTCCCTTCATTATGTGTCATGTCAATGCTCATTTAGAGAGAGATTGGTCATTTAAATAGAAATAAGTCGAATTAAACAAAATGCAAGCAAAGAGGAACAATCAGTGTTTCCAATTTGTATGTCCGGTCATAACTCTATACCAATACATTTAAAACTACAGTATCTTCTACCATTGGTAGCTGATCATATAAATCAACAGGCAGTCGCAGTACTCGAAAGAAGAAACAAATTGAATAGCAATTCTTATACTAAATTAGTTAAACCAATCCAAACCTACCAACAATTGCATAGGCAAACATAAATACGTACTAATCGAAACAAATAGCTGACAAAAGATCATTCCAGTGTCCAACACAACAACAAACTTAGCCTCATTCCACACCAGGACTCTAATTTTCAACTTCCAAAAGAAAAATAATATGATACAAAAACAAAGTAGGAAACCCTAAGATAGAGGAATGTGGGACGAGACTACTCCCTCCACAAAGCACAGAACTCTTCCAAAGGGAAATTATGAAGACGAAAGAAGCAGCAGGCTGAGGCCCAAAGCGAACACATCATTTTAGGCAGTAAAAGTGAATTCCAAAACTGGATCAAAGAGGGAGATTGAAGATGAAGAGCAGGAAAGAACAAAGACGAGTGCACATACCTTTGATACTAAGAAGCGATACAACCCATTCGGTGCGAGACCTTCATACCAGAGCTACAAGTAGAAAAACCCTTGAAAATTTGACAAAATAAGGAAGGGGGCAACTCAAAATTTTGTGGCGGATGCTGAACCCTGTCCCTGAGATGCAGCTTGCAGTAGCGAGCAAAGAATGGAACGCAGCACAAGGCCTGTGGGGAAGAAAGAAGCTACCCAAGTAGCTAGCGACTTTCTATTACCCTTTTTCAAATTGTCGCTGCCAAGTGCCAACTAATAGATTTTAGGAGAAAAGAACGCAGGCATCTCTCAAGACTCTCAACATCATCTTGAGTTCTTGACTGAAAAAGACCATACATTCTTTGGAATTTATAGTGCCACGGGATGCTCTTGCTATTCTTTCTGTCGATATGTAATAAATTGATATACCCAAAAACGTTACTTCAGGATCGAAAGTAGCCCATTTCAATTTCGCCCACCAATGAAACTGAGTTTGATACTTTGATAGGTTCTTTGGACTTGGGAGTTGGGACTTCCCTGGCACTTTTACATATATGATAGTGATTGAAATACTAGGTTTTTTTTTACTTTGGCAAAGCATAATTGTAGGCACCCAATGGAATAAGGTTAGACTTTGTGGTGGATATTGTTAACCATCTATCTTCTATTTGTGCTACTTCCCACCCTTTGGACCCATCTTTCATGGAGGGATCTGAACTAAATGTTTCCTTGATTACTATCACTAATGAAGCAGAGATAGGATCAATTATATTTAGTCTTGGTTTTGGTATGAGAATGAGTTGAGGCCAAAATCAAATTGTTAAGAAACTTTGGTTATCGGTCAGTTTTGATTTTAGTATGTATGATTTCGGTTTTTTCTTTTCTTTTTAATTTTCTACTATCAGATTAAGATTGATTTAGTTCAGTTCATTTTTGGGTTTAAACCATAATGAAATCTTACTTTCATAACTTGTAATGAGGAAAGATCCAATAGTTTTTCTTGATAAAAATGGTAATTTAGAAACATAAAAATATGGGTTATTTACAGTGCCACCCCTAGAGAATGCCAGTATTATAGGAACACTTCCTGTTTAATACCAAATTACGTTTAGACCCCTGTCGTCATTCTCTATTAAATGATGCTATGAAATGACGCTTTAACCCTGTTGCTGCCAAAACCCCCGTACGAGTTGATCCTGCACAAACACAAGCGGCAGAGGCCCGGAGCTTTGTCCGGGGTTAGTCCTCCGACGCTCAAGTTAGGGTCGGCCGCACAATTTTCAGTATGGGAGTAATGGTGTGGGTATTGATACTTACCTTCTTCCTTCTTCTCGGGCCCTTTTATAAGGTTCCTCGGGTCTAGGGTTTCCTCTTGCCTTCCCCTTGTCCTTCTTGGGTCCACCTTCCTCCCTTTCCGAGTCCCACTCCAATACGTCCGTCCTTCTTGTGGGGAATATTCCCTTCATGCAAACGACGTGATAGAGTCTTTGTACTCCCTATCTGGTGGACGACACGTGTCCCAATGGGCGATGTGTGCCCTCACCCTACTGAGAGATTGATTTGGCTGTATCCCCGATGGGCGAGCGTGCCCTCACCCTACTGAGCGATTGATTTGGCTGTATCAGGAGCCCCCTTACTCCCGCTAGGAGTCTCTTACTGTGGGAGTAACCAAATTTTCGTAATTATAATTTTTTCCTCTTTTTTTTTTTATCTTCGGCCTTATTCCTTCGGCTTTAGCCCTACTTGCGACCGAGGCCTGCGGTCAGCCAGGGTAAAGACCTTCGGTCGGCTCGGCTCGGCCTTACCCTGAGCCCCCAGCCGAGGTGAGGAAGACCTTCGGTCAGGTCCGTTCGGCTTTGGCCTTGCTCCGAGCCCCCAGCCGAGAGGGGGACCCTCAGTCAGGTCCGTCGACTTTGGCCGAACTCCCAATCCTAGGTGAGGACCTTCGGTCAAGTCTGTTCGGCTTTGGCCGAACTCCCAATCCGAGGTGGGGACCCTCGATCAGGTCCGTTTGGCTTTGGATGAACTCCCAATCCGGGTGAGGACCTTCGGTCAAGTCCGTTCGGCTTTGGCCGAACTCCCAACCGAGAGGGGGACCTTCGGTCAGGTCCGTTCGGCTTTGGCCTTACTCTGAGCCCCCAGCCGAGAGGGGGACCCTCGGTCAGGTCCATTCTGCTTTGGTCGAACTCCCAATCCGAGGTGAGGACCTTCAGTCAGGTCTGTTCGGCTTTGGCCGAACTCCCAATCCGAGGTGAGGACCCTCGATCGGGCCTGTTCGGCTTTGGTCGAACTCTCAATCAAGAGGGGGACCTTCAGTCAGGTCCGTTCGGTTTTGGCCAAACTCCCAATCCGAGGTGAGGACCTTCGGTCAGGTCTATTCGGCTTTGGCCGAACTCCCAACCTAGAGGGGGACCTTCGGTCAGGTTCGTTCGGCTTTGGCTGAACTCCCAATCGAGAGGGGGACCCTCGGTTAGGTCCATTCGACTTTGGTCAAACTCCCAACCCTAGGTGAGGACCCTCAGTCAAGTTCGATCAGCTTTGGCCGAACTCCCAACCGAGAGGGGGACCTTCGGTCAGGTCCGTTCGGCTTTGGCCTTGCTCCGAGCCCCCAGCCGAGAGGGGGACCTTCGGTCAGGTCCGTTCGGCTTTGGCCTTGCTCCGAGCCCCCAGCCGAGAGGGGGACCTTCGGTCAGGTCCGTTTGGCTTTGGCCGAACTCCCAATCCGAGGTGAGGACCTTCGGTCAGGTCTGTTCGGCTTTGGCTGAACTCCCAATCTGAGGTGGGGACCCTCGGTCAGGTCCGTTTAGCTTTGGCCGAACTCCCAATCCGAGGTGAGGACCCTCGATCGGGTATGTTTGGCTTTGGACGAACTCCCAACGAATAAGGGGGACCCTCGGTCAGGTTCGTTTGGTTTTGGCCAAACTCCCAATCCGAGGTGAGGACCTTCGGTCAGGTCCGTTCGGCCTTGGCCAGAACTCCCAACCGAGCGAGGACCTTCGGTCAGGTCCGTTCGGCCTTGGCCTGAACTCCCAACCGAGGTAGGGACCTTCGGTCAGGTCCGTTCGGCCTTGGCCTGAACTCCCAACCGAGGCATGGACCTTCGGTCAGGTCCATTCGGCCTTGGCCTGAACTCCCAACCGAGGCAAGGACCTTCAGTTAGGTCCGTTCGGCCTTGGCCTGAACTCCCAACCGAGGCAGGGACCTTCGGTCAGGTCCGTTCAGGCGCAAAACTCAAGGGTTCGTACTCTGACATAGCGGCTCCATTAGTGCTTGGGTAGTCGTACCGTTTTCCTCCCCATCTATAAAGTGCAGGGGTCCATTTGTGGGGCACTTTTCTTTTTTCCTTCGAAGAGCTCACCTTCGGTCTTGGTGTTCCTTTCAAAGAGCTCGCCCCTCGTACCGATTTCCCTTAGTTTAGCGACACCCAAAAGTAAGTTCATGTCTTGCTCGTCGGGCTACAGCCCATCGTCCTCCGAGAGGACGAAGTCACACCGTAGGCATAGGAGTCCAGGGGAGGTCCGAGGGATGTCCTCGGATTCCACCGACTCTCCCTCTTCCCGTGACTCATCGTCCGCGGCCTCGTCGTCTGGGTCCGAGGGTGGCTCAAATGATGCTGGATTTAGGGAGAGGGTGCTCGATTCCCGAGCTCAGACCCAGGAGCCCTTAGAAGTGGAGGCTCTCAACATCGTATCCATGATGGACAAGCCAGAACTAGAGGAGCTGAGGGCTTCCTTTGGTGTCTCGGACGCTTTCGAGCTCCGGCTGCCTAGACCATTTGACCGAGCTAGCTATCGAAACTCCAAGGAGCTGTGCTTGTATAAGGAGGCGTTCAAGGCCAGCCTTCGGCTGCCCCTCCATCCCTTCTTCACCCGAGTGTTTCAGCACTATGGGGTATGTCCGACCCAGCTAACGCCGAATGGGTGGCGACAGGTGCTCAGCTTCGTCGTCTTTTTCACAAGGCACCAGAGGCCTCTCTCCCTCCCCCTCTTCATTAACTGCTTCCTCCTTCAGGCTCGCAAGGGGCTTTCGGGTTGGTACTACTTTTGCCCCCGGAAGGACCTTCGGCTTCTAAAGGGTTACCCGACGTCAATCCACAGGTGGAAGGAGAAGTTCTTCTTCGTGAAGTCATCCGAGGGGATGCCCTTCAGCACCATCTGGGATATCCCTGACCTTAGGGAGGTGAACTCCGCCCCTGCCCTATTCGGGGCAGACGCGGAGTCATTGGCAATGGCGAGGCAGCAAGAAACCTGCCCTCTGGTCGAGGCCGACTGCCTTAAGTCTGACGCCATACTTTTCAGATTTAGGCTTAGCCCGGGTGAGTTAGGCTAGCCTCAGTTTGTTTCCTTCGGGTGTCGGTGCTTCGTACTGACTCCCATCGTTTCTTCTTTTTGCAGTGCAAGTCTCTAGGCCCGAGGCAAGGGCTGCCGCAGCGGCAA
>NC_056568.1:24553480-24553613 GCF_013358625.1 Macadamia integrifolia
AGAGAAGGCCACCCTGGAGAACGAGCGTTCGATCCTCCTCGAGAAGGTGGAGCACCTGAAGAAGGACCTCGTCTTCGAGTGCCGGGAATGCGATCGAAAGCTCGCAGAGCTGAAGTCACAGATGAAGGCACGA
>NC_056568.1:24553922-24594883 GCF_013358625.1 Macadamia integrifolia
TTATCTGGCACAAGTATCAAGTGGTTCACCAAGTGTTCTCCCTCAGCTCCAGTCGAAGGGTCCGTTAGACTGGCATTGATCCGAAATCTAACCGAGGGCCGACCCTTCGACAGTCATCGCTCCCGACAAAGTCGATTGCCTTCGATCAAGTTCCCTCGTACGAGGAGTGAACGCTCGGCCTGCACAGCTTGTTATTTGCCCGAGCCCCCCGACCGAGGTGAATACCTTCGGCCAGCTCGGCCCGGCCCCTGCCTGAGCCTTGACCAAGGTGTGGTCCTTCGGCATGCTTGGCTCGACCTCTGCCTGAGCCTTGACCGAGGTGTGGTCCTTCGGCAAGCTCGGCTCGGCCTCTGCCTGAGCCTTGACCGAGGTGTGGTCCTTCGGCATGCTCGGCTCGGCCTCTGCCTGAGCCTTGACCGAGGTGTGGTCCTTCGGCAAGCTCGGCTTGACCTCTGCCTGAGCCTTAACAGAGGTGTGGTCCTTCAGCAAGCTCGGCTCGGCCTCTGCCTGAGCCTTGACCGAGGTGTGGTCCTTCGGCCAGCTCGGCTCGGCCTTCAGTCAGATCGGATCGGCCTGTCTGGGCACCCGACCGAGGTGAAGACCTTCGGCTATAACCGCTCAGTAGAGTTAAGGTCATCAGACTGGAGAATTCCTCTCAATTTCCGTAAACCAGCTTTTGTATTATCCATGAATAAAATCCTCCGGAGTTTAGGATGAGAAATTACAACTTAAAAGTGCATGAGCAAAAATTGCAAAAAATTACAAAAAACAAGTGTGCTTGCTACTTCACTACTGATGGAATTTTCTTAAGTTTTGAGAGTTCCACGATCGGGGTACCCTTCGTCCCCCCGTAGTCTCCAGGTGGTAGGACCCTGGTCGTATTACCCTTGAGACTCTGTATGGACCTTCCCAATTTGGATCTAGCTTCCCTTGATATCTCGGGTCCGATACTTCAGCCCTTCTGAGGACGAGGTCACCCTTCCTGAACTCGTTCTTTCGAACTTTGGTGTTGTAGTGCCTCGCGACCCTCTGTTGGTAAGCGGCGATCCTCTCTTGCGAAGTGTCTCTGATTTCTGCCAAGAGGTCTAAATTCGCTCGGAGCCCTCCATCGTTTTCGTCTTCATTGTAGTACTGAATCCGATGGGTAATGGCCCCTATCTCCACTGGAAGTATAGCTTCAATGCCGTATGTTAAAATGAAAGGTGTTTCTCCGGTGGCTAATCTCTCAGTAGTGCGGTAGGCCCAGAGGATGTGGTGCAACTCGTCTGCCCATATTCCTTTGGCGTCATCTAATCTCTTCTTTATTCCTTGAAGTAGTGTACGGTTGGTTACCTCTGTCTGCCCGTTGGTCGATGGATAACCGATAGAGGTTTTCCTGTGGTCGATGCCGAGGGCCTCACAGAACGAGCCGAAGGTCGAATTGGTGAACTGAGTTCCATTGTCCGTTACCACAACCCGAGGGATCCCAATAGACTACCGCCCTTTAGAAGAAGTCCCTTACGTTCTTTTCGATTATCGTCGCTAGGGCTTCATCTTCTGTCCTTCCTCATTGTTGGCCAGTATAGGCCCTGCCTTAGTACTTTATGTGCCAAGGCCCGGGCTCCTAGGTGTTGGCCGCATATCCCTTCATGCACCTCCCGGAGTGCGTACTCGCTGTTGGCGGAATCCAGACACTTGAGGTACGGCAAGGTGAACCCTATTTTGTATAGTGTCTCGTCCTTCAGGAGGAAGCGCGCCGACCTCATTTTTATTTTTCTTGCCTCGTCCCTATCTTCTGGGAGCTTTCCTTCCTTGAGGTATTGGGTTATGGCATCCATCCAACTTTGGCCGTTTTCACCTACAGTTGATACCTCTCGGGGTTTTTCGATGCTTGGCTGTGATAGCACTTCAAAATACACCGATCGTCCAAGATCTGCTAAGTCGGAGGTGGCCAGCTGTGACAGTGCGTCTGCACTAGCATTCTCTTCTCGTGACACCTGCCTTACCTCGAATTCCTTGAAGGCCGCTACCCTGTCTTGCATCGTCTTCAAGTATTCGGCCATCCTTTGTTCTTTGGCCTCGTAGTCCCCATTCAGTCATACCACGAGCTGGGAGTCGCTATGCACTACCAGCTCCTTTACCATCAAAGCCCGAGCCAGATTAATTCCGGCTATTAACGCTTCGTATTCTACTTCATTGTTGGAGGCGTCGAAGTCGAACTGTAGGGCGTATTCTATTTTGAAACCCTCGGGGCTGATCAACATGATTCCTGCGCCACTTCCTGCGCTGTTGGAAGCACCATCCACGTACAATGTCCATGCTTTCTCTCCTCGGTCCTCAGCAAACTCCTGGGGGTTGTCAGGGAGCGTCGTCTCGGCGATAAAGTCCGTGAGGGCCTGTG
Organism: Macadamia integrifolia; assembly: GCF_013358625.1. Lineage (NCBI taxonomy): Eukaryota > Viridiplantae > Streptophyta > Magnoliopsida > Proteales > Proteaceae > Macadamia > Macadamia integrifolia. The sequence continues at coordinate 24,556,303 of NC_056568.1, forward strand.
CTTAATTGCGGTCCTTGGTTTGTACTGGATGTCGAATTCTCCCAACTCTATGGCCCAGTTTACCAGGCGATCGGACATATTCGACCACTGCAGTATCTTCTTCAAGGGCTGGTCTGTGAGTACACATACCGTATGTGATTGAAAATATGGCCTCAGCTTTCTTGCCATTGTCACTAGTGCATACGCCATTTTTTTTGCCTTTCTGTATCTTGTTTCGGCATCTATAAGGGTTCGACTGACATAGTATATTGGCTGTTGTTGCCTTCCTTCTTCCTTCGTTAGTACTGCGCTTACTGCTACTGTCGATACAGCAAGGTATAGCTGCAAGGTATCCCCGGTGTTCGGCTTCGTCAGCAGCGAGGGTGCGGTCAAGTACTCCTTCAATTGTTCAAAGGACTTTTCGCACTCCTCCGTCCATTCAAACTTTTTGGTCCCTTTTAGTGCTTTGAAGAAGGGGAGGCATCTATCTGCAGACCGAGACATGAATCACCCGAGGGCGGCGACCCGACCCGTTAGCTCCTGGACTTGCTTCACATTCTGGGGTGACCTCATGTCCCGAATGGCTTGTATTTTGACCGGGTTGGCCTCAATTCCTCTCTTCGAGACGATGAAGCTGAGGAAATTTCCCGAGGCTACTCCGAATGCGTACTTTGCTGGGTTCAGCTTTATGCCGTACTGTCTCAGCACCTGGAACGCCTCTTCCAAGTCTTGGATGTGTCTTTCCGCCTTCAGGATTTTTATGAGCATATCGTCCACATATATCTCTATGGTTTTTCCGATCATCCCTTTGAAGATTTTATTCACCAACCTTTGGTAGGTGGCCCTGCATTTTTTAGCCCGAAAGGCATGACCTCATAGCAGTATAGCCCACCCTCGGTTATGAAGGATGTTTTCGGGACATCGACCTCGGACATTTTGATTTGATTGTACCCCGATTATGCATCCATGAAGCTCAATGCCTCGTATCCTGCCATGGCATCGATGAGGAGGTCTATCTTCAGTAGGGGGTATGCGCCCTTCGGGCAGGCCTTATTCAGGTTGGTGAAGTCGATGCAGATCGTCCACTTCCCATTTGCCTTCAGGACCATTACCACGTTGGATATCCACTCCGGGTACTGGATCTCACGGATGAACCGGGCCTTCAGCAGCTTCTCCACTTCCTCGTCTATTTTCTGCTGCCTTTTGGGGGCAAAAGTCCTCTTCTTCTGCTGCACCGGCTTCTTCATCAGGCTAACATTCAGATGATGTTCTATCACCTCTCGATCTATTCTGGGCATATCCGAAGCCGACCAGGGGAAGACGTTAGCGTTGTTCCGTAGGAATGAGACAATTCTTTCTCGCTGCAACCTTGGCATGGTAGCCCCAATCTGAAATTACTGAGCGTCATCCCCCTCTTCGGCTTCAACTTGCACCAAATCCTCGGTCGGCTCCCCCCGTTGATAACTGGCATCATCGCGCAGATCCTCTATCGGGAGCGCCTCGCCCGCCTTTTCTTTTCCCCATAGGGTAGTGGCGTAACACCTCCGGGATGCCTCCTAATCGCCCCGACACTCCCCGACACCATTCTTGGTTGGGAATTTCATCTTGAGATGGGGTGTGGAGACGACAGCCTTTAATAGGTTCAATCCAACCCTTCCTAGTATGGCATTGTATGCCGATGTAATGCCCACAACCAGGAAGTTGATCATGACCGTCGCTTGGCGATCCCCGCTGCCGGCTCTTATCGGCAACTCAATCGACCCTTCCACCTTCACTGGAACGCCGGAGAATCCCTGCAACGGGTGTTCGACCTTTTTTAACTTTCCCTCGTCTAGGCCCATCTTCCGGAAAGCTTCAAGGAACAGGATATCAACTGAACTGCCGTTATCCACTAGGATCCTCTTCACTTTGGAGTCCGCTATGGTCATGGTGACAACCAGGGCATCGTTGTGCGGAGTATGTACCCCTTCCAGATCATCATCTGAGAAGGAGATAACCGTCCCCGTCCTCGCCTTCTTGTTCGGCCATTCTGCCATATGTACGCTTCTTGTGTAGGCCTTTGCTTTCTTGGCAGAGACTGAACTCTCTCCAGCGGCTGGGCCTCCACAGATGGTAGCTATAACTCTAGTTGGGCTCTTATTTCCATCTCGGGGGCGACGCTCAGCTTCCTCGGGTGTCTGGTCCCTTCGTGTTCTACAGGTAGCTCCCCTTCTCTCATAGCGACCTCTGCCATCTCTCCGGCGGTTATCCCTATGGCCATTACCGTCTTGAGCATCCTCCTTTTCGCGGTCTACAAATCGGCCCAGATATCCCCTTCGGATCATCCCTTCTATCTCCCCTTTGAGGTGCCAACAGTCTTCGGTATCGTGGCCATGGTCTCTATGGAAGTGGCAATATATGTCCATGTTGCGCCTCTCGGGGTGTCGCCCCATCTTTCTTGGCCACTTCATGGCCCTGGCATCCGAGGAATCCTTTATCTGCATTAGTATCTCTGTTCGCCTCCGGTTCAGGGGTGCGTATTTCTCAAACTTCCTTGGTGGACTGGGTGCCCGACCGCGTTCAGACTTTCGTCTTTTGCCTTCTTCGGAGGGTTTGTCGTTGGCCCTTGAGAGCCTCTTCCTTACTGCCTTCCTTTCGGCTTCTTCATTGGCCTGGAGGGTTTCTTCTATCTGGATGTACTTATCGCACCGAGCTCTCAGCTCGGTCAGATTCCTAGGTGTATGCTTCGCCAGGGACCTTTTCAACTCCTTATCCTTAACGCCTCCTAACAGGGCCGTGAACTCTTCTTTCTGGTCTAGGCCTCTGATTGTGATCTTCTCTTGTTGGAAGCGCTTCATGTAGTTCCGCAGCGATTCCCCTTCCTGTTGCTTGACGTTGGTCAAGTTCAACGTAGTCTTCTGAAGGGGCTGGTTACTAGAGAATCCCTTCACGAAGAAGTAACTTAGGTCGCTGAAGCTGTGGATCGACTTCGTCGGCAGACAGTTGTACCATAGCCTCGCCGCTCCTCTGAATTTCAATGGCAGGGCACGACACATGATGTTTTTCGAGACCCGATGGAACTGCATGGCGACCTTGAAGCCTTCCAGGTGATCGACGGGGTCCCCTGACCGGTCATAAGTGTCATACTTGGGTAGGCGAAAGTCGATCGAGAGCGGATCCCTCATGACCTCATCAGCTAGAGCCGTGTCATTAGTGAGGTCTGGCTCGTGGGTTCCCGTCTGATTTTCTGCCACCTTCTTGATCTCATCTTTCAGTTCTAGGATCATCCGCTTCAACCTCGAGTCCTCGTGCCTCTCATTGTCTCCTCGGTGCGGATCCCCATGTGGCTCTCTGGCGGCAAGCTGCGTCCTACCTCGGTGTGTGGGACTTTCCCTCACTACTCAGTTTCGAAGGTTATGACCGGACCTTATAGATCCTGTACTGCTCCGGTCCTCGTCTCGAGCCCTCTCAGGCTGGATGTGGGGGCCTGGCGGTGCTCCGCCTGTCTTCTGAGAGACAGCTTTGGAGACCTCCTTCATTGCCTCGACCATCTGGTCATACTTGTCCTGGAGGGCTTCGAATTGCTCCCTTGTCACGTATTCTTGCGCTTCAGGAGGGGGCGGAGGATCACTATCTTCGCGTACTAAGTATCCGCCTGTGCGCGGGTACCTTATGGATACTTCCCGGTCATCATTGCCCCTTTCTCCTCCTATCTCCGCCGAGGGAGGAAGCCCCCCTGAAGGTTCTTCCCCCATGTTCATGTTTGACGCTGCTCTTATCTTCCTGCAATTGTAGGCTCTCCCCACCATTACTATCGTTCCCACAGACGGCTTCAATCTGTTGCTGCCAAAAACCCCGTACGAGTTGATCCTGCACAAACACAAACGGCAGAGGCCCGGAGCTTTGCCCGGGGTTAGTCCTCCGACGCTCAAGTTAGGGTCGGCCGCACAGTTTTCAGTATGGGAGTAATGGTGTGGGTATTGATACTTACCTTCTTCCTTCTTCTCGGGCCCTCTTATAAGGTTCCTCGGGTCTAGGGTTTCCTTTTGCCTTCCCCTTGTCCTTCTTGGGTCCACCTTCCTCCCTTTCCGAGTCCCGCTCCAATACATCTGTCCTTCTTGTGGGGAATATTCCCTTCATGCAAACGACGTGATAGAGTCTTTGTACTCCCTATCTGGTGGGCAACACGTGTCCCGATGGGCGACGCGTGCCCTCACCCTACCGAGTGATTGATTTGGCTGTATCAAACCCTTATGTATATAAGACTGATATGTAACCCATTTTCATTATCCAAAAAATACCCCTCTTTCTCACCGTACTCTCTCATTTCATTTTCCCCTTCTTTCCTCCTCTCCATACCTGCGAGTTCAGCTCCATCCATCCCTGTTGAGTACTACTACTTCCATCGTGGGCGAGTATTGCTCTTTTCGACGCTGGCGAGAAGTCCTCCATCCATCGCTGCCATCTTAGGTCGCCGTGAACAGCTCCATCACTGAAGATTTGTATTTTTCTTTCTCTGTTTTTCCACCTAGTTCGGCTGAAAGATTTTTTTTTTTTTAGCTACTACATCAGTTGAATGAGAATTTTTCATTCAGGCACTTCCAAGATACCATTTCTTATGGTGAATCTGTTCAAATGCGAAATCCTAATCATTCCTTTTCAAACTGGGTACTAATTCTGGGTTGATCTGATCACCGACTTGGGAGTTCGAAGAAACTATAAATGTGTTCCATTGTGCCAGTGAGAAAACGTAGCGCATTCCTTTTCTATTTCCTTATTCTAATGAAGAGTGAAGACTTGTTAACTTCCCATGGAGAACAGAGAATAGAGAGAAAAAAAATGAGAAAATTTATGTAAGTATAAAAGAGTATGGTAAGCAGTTTCCAATTCATTCCCTGTTACTCACTTTATTACTTTTAAAAAACCTGTAATAGCAGCTTTCCCTTTTTCACTAATTTAATCGAAGTAACATGGTCTTAGACTCTACATTCATCTATTCTTTGTTGTAAAATAAAAATTACATGTAAGAAAGCTAACTTCGCCGCCTCTTTGTAGTCACACGTTGCCAGAGGGGGTTCGCAATCACCACTGGTCTGTACTAAGGTAAGTTCTTCTTCTCCAACTCACTGAGAGTGAGTCATTACCCGTTGTAACTGAGAGTGAGTTAGGGTTTACTCGATTTGAGGACTACAAGTAATAGAGGGTAATTTCGGTACTTCACCATTTTTAACGGTAAAATGATATTTAGAAGAAAAAAAGAAAAAGAAAAAAAGGAGCTGTTGATATCAGCATTTGACGTATATTCTATAACAGAGATTGACGGCAGGAGGTCTGAACGCAATTTGGTATTAAACAGAGGGATGTTCCTATAAAACTGGCAGTCTCTAGGAGGTGACACTATAAATTACCCTAAAAATATAAGTGTAAATTTAATCAGATTTGAAGTTAACAGAAAACCAGAATTAAGTGAGGTATGCTAGAGTATTTATAAAGAAGCTATATGTACAAAATAACCCAGACCCTATCAAGTTGGTCCGATAAACATCATCAGGACCATATGATTACAATAAGCTCTTTATAGCTCGTGTACTATAGATTGCAACCATTGGAAAAATGATGACTAGTATAAACCATTCCTTTAGTTGAAATTTGGGTATTTACTATGTAATAATTCTATCCAAAGAGAATTGAAGAAAATCATGATCACAGATTCACACCATCGTTATACAAATAACAAATAAACCATTTGTATGGGCTAATCTGCAATCAGTGTTTCCTTTTGGCACCTAAAACCAAATTCCAATGGAAACTCAAACTATAGGGAGAGTAACTTGGAGTAGAGAAATTGGCTGACATTCTTTGTCAAACCTTAAGAAAATAAGTTTATATATTTTATAACTGAACAAGATCTCTTATAATTGTTGGTCTATCGTTTTCCCGAGTTTAAAGAAACTGCTTGTTAATAAAGGGGGAAATTGACGTCTTTCATCTTTCAATGAGTATGAGTACAAAAGCTATCAATGAGTGTGTGAGTATTATTAAATAAGATTATTTATAATAGGGTTTTATCAATTTTATTCGGTTTGGTTTTTGACTCGAATATCGATCAGTTTGATGCAATCCAATTTTCAGTCGATTCCATCATATCCCAGTCCAAAACAAATACGATAAGGATCGTTTTGGTTCAGTCCAGGTTTTTTCGGTCCGTTTGACCAATTTGAGCTAGGTTTTGACATCCTTAATTTTTTACCCTTGGAATGAATCATACCCTCATCTATTTCTAGAAAAGGATAACTTCATAACATTAGACTAATAAGATTATGCGTTGTTTCTTATAAGATTGTCACAAAAAGTTTATTTCTCTTTTTCAAGCTTTTTACTTGGAAGAGTGATCTCTGACAATATCATTTTTGCCAAGGAGATCTTTTATTAATTAACTCATGAAGGGGAAATTGGGTTATATGGCTATTAAGTTAGATATGTCAGAGGCTTATGATGGGTTGGAATGAGGTTTTATTAGAGCTATTTTTGAGTTTATGAGATTTAGCACTTTGTGGTGTGTCCTCATTGGTCATCTTATTTCATTGGTGTCTTACTCTATTAAACTTGAGGGAAGCTGTTTTAGAATACCAACCATTCAAGGGGTATTAGTCAAGGTTGCCCTTGAGTCCATACAATTTTATCACAGCTATGGAAGTCCTTTCCCGCATTTTATAGTCTATATGGTGATCAAAATGTGTTTATGGATATCAGGGTTGCTCGTTTTGGTTCTGAAATCTTGCATCCATGTTTTGCTGATGATACATTTCTATTTTGTAGAGCAACCAGAGATGATGTTTTGAAAATTAAATCTATTCTTGAACTATTCTCTGATTATCCAGGTCAACAAATCGACTATAATAATTGTGGTGCCATTTTCAGTTAGGATGAATCAGTTGAGGATAAGAATTCATTAATTAATTAATTTACTAGGGGTTAAAGAGATGTCTTAAGGATTTTATTTATTTGCATACTAAGTTTTCCATTCTCACTCCAAATCTACCTAGCTCACTTGTGCAGGTCATACCGACATACTATATTAATCCATTCATTATCATCTGCTACCCCTTCCTTCTGGATGTCACGTTTTAAAGATCCTTTTGTGAATCTACCGGAAACTAGATTCTATTAGTTCCAATTTCTGGATAGTTCAGCAAATTCCAGCAAAAAAAGCTCGTTATGTTGGGGTGCAACAAAGGACCATTGTTATTGGGGTGCAAATCCATAGATGTGTGGACGGATTCTTGAGAGCTGGTTCAGTTCTCTGAAGTCAGAAAGCAAGTAAATGACCGGGGGGGGGGGGGGGGTGGTTTACAGGTGTTTAAACATCAAGGATTGATTAACATTCAAATAGGCCAATACTAAGTTTTGAAAATACAAAATTTTAATGGGTATGAATTGTTGTGCAAATATCTCCACCATAGAAAGAAAGAAAAAAAATCGCATCCAACAGTAAATTGAGATCTCATTCCCAGAGAATGATATCAATTATTTGGAGGAAGTCAGATTTTTTTGTCCCAAAAGTCCTGCAAAAACAAGTAAGCCCAATGCTTTCTTCAAAAGGAGAAGAATAACTAAAGGGAACAAACTTATCTTAACATAGTATAAGATGAAGGCATTGGACAAAGCCGATGCCATGCTTTCTTCCATCTCTGAGCTTATATAAGCCATTGGAGTCACATATGTATCCTAAAACCAAGCAATTACAAATATAGTTGTCCACTTGCACTGTTCTCCAAACTTTTCACGGACAGATTATAGGTTCCACTTTCTTCCCCATCGACAGCTAAAGCTACTGTCCTCTCCGATCACGAATCTGAGGGTGGTTGCTGCTGCTGTTGCTGTGGTGGTTGAGGCCACATCTGCTGAGACATGTAAGGATGAGGCTGTTGAGCATACAGTGCTTGATCCACCACAGGCTTACCGATGATCATCCCTGGAGTTCCAACCTGGGGTGAATGCTGAGATGGCATATAGTAATAAGGAAGAGGTTCTGCTGGACCTCCAACAGGCATGGATCCCCCTCTGGGCATTGACGCGAGTACCTCATCTTTCAGATCCTCTCTGGGCACAATATCAACCAGAAAATCGAAGATATCAGTCCTTGTAATCGCTGCAGCAATGTCATTCTTCTGGAGTGTCCGCCGCTTGTTCTCCTCTGTGTGATTCCATGAGCGCAGTGTCAACTCCAAGATGAACATCTCACAGGCCCTGGCAAATATGACAGGTGCCTCTGCAGATATCATTCGTACATCCTCATCGGCTTTCATGATCTTCTTGATCCTTGCCAGTGGTAGGCTATGGTTCTTGAAATCAGTTGTCTGCTCAATTTCTTGGTATTGACTTGTCCAAAAAGACTGGAGTTGTTGCTGTAGTTGCTGCTGCTGCTGCTGGTGGATATGCTGATAAGCAAGTTGGTGTTGTGCAAGCTGAGCAGGCGAAGCTGTGAAACCTGCTGGCTGACCAGGAGATTGAATTCCAGAGGAGTTGGCCCCCATCATTTGGTTAGCTTGATATGGGTTTGCACCATATGGCATTTGTGCTCCACTACCAACCACTCCCATGACAGGGGGCTGTCCATGAGCTTGCTGATCCATCGTACCCCTTAGTAAGCAGAAATTATGTGTCTGGTTCAACAGCAAAATGAAAAAAAATAATTAGAGAAAATAGCACTCAGTGAAGTTAAAAGTCCGAAATAATGCATGCCCACGTTTCAAAAGAAAATATTTTACAGGAGTTGCTTAAAAGCAAGAGCTAGTTGTATTGGTCTAAAAACCATAAAATTCTTTACTTAAATATAATACAAAGTTATGGAAACTAACTCCCTTTTTAAGTTTTTGCATATTATTTTCCAGAAAAAAAAAATGAAGAGATCTTCGTCCATAAGGACTCCAATCCATCATATATTCATATGGCTAGATTCTTTTTTCTCTCAATCATACCTAAACAAGCTTCCTTGTCATCCAAAAGTCTTTTCCAGGTCAGCAAACAGCTGGTTTTATAAAATCGCTGGGAACGAAGTGACATTTCTTGAGTGAAAACAGTAGCACATGCAGGAGCAGCAGAGTGACAAATTTAAAAAGCACCAAATGTTTAAAGCAGCCCTGGAACACATGTTTGTTCCCCCCCCCCTCTTAAAAAAAAGTGTAATGGCTTTAAAAAAAAAAAAAAAATACTATATTAACAATGGCAAATAAGTTCCTTCTATGCTTTTTTTAATGGTTATACAAGGAACTAACTGGTAGTTTAAGATTTTCCTATGAAATATCAGTGTCTCTCCAGGACTACAAAAAGGGACTTCTGGAACACCAATAGGAGAAAGCAAAAAGATGCATCCATTTCTAGGCAAATTCAATTTCTTGTGGATGCTCTCTATGAGATAGCTAACACCCCCCACCCTTGGGGGATCTCTGTGTGTGTGTGTGTGTGTGTGTGTGTGTGTGAGAGAGAGAGAGAGAGAGAGAGAGAGAGAGAGAGAGGATGTCAGGATTAATGAGGAAAAAGGAAGAGGCTTGTCATTATTAAGTAGCACCATTAAAGAGAAGAAAAAGAGAGTTACTTCTTAAGCTTGAAAAGGGAGCCGGAGAAGTAAAGCCAGACTCACAGGCCTCTCTAAATAGTATGTACAGCTAAGAGGAGTCGACTCTCCAAAATTTCATTATCCGATAGAGAGGAGGAGCTTCAAGGCTTGGTAACCGCCGCCAATGATTTTGGACCACTGGTTCATGACAGATTTGCACCAGAATTGTCAGATCCAGGGATTTCATAGAAAGCAACAACCCCTTGGCGGTTACAGTCACTAATGTTGAAGCAGATGAATTCCTCATCCAATTTAATAATATCATTCTCAATATGGGGAACATGAAATTTTAGGTTAGGCACATATTCAACATATAGGAAACCACCATCCACTGCACATCTCTATTTCATTCCCTGCCTAGATAGGAAAACAGTAACTATAGGAAATTCTAGGACAGTAAAATCTCAGTAATGTAATGTAGAAATAAGAAAACCACAGCATGCCAAATTTAGCCACACCACTAGATATGAAGCAGGAAAACAGGATAATCAACCTGCAGTATTCAAGAAGATTGGCTAAGCATGTTATCACACACTTTTGTAACTCCTCAACCACTGAAATTAGAAATCAGAATAAGAAGATAGTAACTCACATATAACAATGATATTCCCACACCAGCTGATCCAGTTGAAACTCACTTCCACCGGTAGCTTTTCCTACACCACCAAGATCTGATATGTTTCGATCATCAACTCCACATAGAGATTATACTGAAGTCAATTTAACCTTGGTTGATCAGACAAGTCCATATTCTCTCAAAAAATAACAGAAATGTGTGAGTCAGAAAAGTGATGACACAAATGCAGGTATATTTTTATTTAAGGGTTAGTTCATCAACATCCCTTTAGCCTCAAGCCAGAAACTAGCCAGGCTGGAGGCAGTTCTCATGACTCATGAGCCACAAAACTGTTCTTTATTATCATCCACATAAGTTGTGACCAGGAAAAAGGCTGAATCATCTGACCAGGCTGCCACTCAATCACCATGACTCTTTTTTAAACCCAATTGGGTCTTACTTCACCCCCTCAACCCAGTCCCAAAGCCCCCCAAACACTTCATTCTAAAACCTCTCATCTTTTCAGTTACCTTCTCAGCCATACAGAATAATTTTATTTCTCTACTGATAGAAAATACCTTAAGGGGTTGGGGGAGAATACAAGGATAACATCGGGCCAATCAATTAATCTATCAAAGATGACTAATTCAACCATTCGGGGTGGATTAGACAAACCCTGCCTGCCCAGGCATATCTTGGTTACAATAAGATAAAATCCTCTCTAACTCAACACACATTCTCTGAGCCATCACCCTGCCATTTCAAGTGTCCTCTGTCCCAACATTGAAAAATGAATTATTTCTTGAACTTAATACATAGATATGCGGGTATATGAGAGCTACTCAAAGAATTTGCATGGTTGATACCATATATTTCCTGTTAATATCTGAAATTATTAGCTGAGAGTAATCAATACTCTTTAAATATAATGTCATGTAAATACAACTTATTTCTCACAGTTCACTAACTCTACACCATTACTGAATTCCATGACTTGTCCATGCAAATGCAATACAAACTCATGGTGAAAATTAGAAATATTATTCAATTAAGGAGATCATGTAATAATGGACTATTGGAATCATTTCATTTAATCCCTTGAGTCTTTCTTCAATAAAATGTTCTTGAATAAAAAATAGAAGGCAATCAATGTCATGTACCAGAGATCAACATAATACATTTAACAGAGAAAGTATACCTTAAATTAAAAAAGCATATAGGACAAGTTTACCCCATCAAAAAAAAAAAAAAAAAATGCAAATAACAGATTGGACAACATGGGGAATAACATCAACTTATAATCAGATTAAAAGCATATACAAATTAGTTCACACTCGAGTCAGTTGACTGTGGCCTTGGCACTAACCAACACCCCGTAGGCTCTACTCAACCAACTGTTCAACACCATCCACCATTACATAAGTTGGTATACATCTGGAAGCTAGTGGTGGATCAACTAGTAATTAACTAGTCCACATTCTAGCTAATCAGAATAAAGCATCTTTATCACACTACAAATGTAGCTAATGAATAAAAAATTTATCAGTACAACATAAATTGGAGGGGATAAGGATGCAAAAGAAAAATGGACAACAGACCAGTAAACCAAGACACAACCTCCTGTTTAACAAGAGAAAGTCAAAGTAATTTACTTCGCGAGAAACAGCACTTCTGTGAACTCAATCCTGCAGGAATAACAAAAGCAGGGTCTCAAAAGAACATGTTCAGTTAAAAGATAAGGACGTCACTCATGTCTCAGAAAATGAGACAACCAGGTTAAATGTCCCAACAGACAGAAAAAGGAATGATATGCCAAGGTTTGGCATCAGCCCCCATAACTGTTGTTTAACCAAGTAATGGAATGCTCCACCAAAGCTACAGATAATAACTAACCAAAGGAAGAGGATGAGGGAAGAAAAGAATAAGGAGAAGTGCATACTTTACTTAGTTATGTTATCCAAATTTTTACAGCGGAGAAATTCAGGGAAGAAGCTACTTGAAGGAGACTTAACCAAAAACAAAAATCAAAACCAATTTAAACCAAAAAGAACCGAAAGTATGTCCTACCAAATCCAACCCTGAAGATTCTCCCCATCAGAAGGAAAGGTGGGCCACTTTAGACATTTATGAAATGTCCTGTAGTACCTGATTCCTCATGGTTTATGATTACTTACAAAAAACCGCTAGCCAAAACACCATGAATACCATACTATTTGCACGTGAAAGCTTTCTTCCATGACATGAGACTGTAAGAGTTGCCAATTGATTAAAAAAAATAGTAAGGACCAACAGAGAGAATAAAAACGAACTTGACCATGCGCCTTAACAGCTTTTATGATTCTGGAACAAAGGTAATCAAGCAGAGTAGAACAACATGAACGACAACAAAAATTAAGAACCTTCAACAACCCCCCATCCCCACCAAACCTTACATGCATACACCAAGAAAGCCCCCTACAGAGAATCATGCATGACCCGAGACTTGGTTGATGATAGACAAAAAGAAGCGGGGCCAGCACAGTTAATTATTACCAGGAAGATGTAGATTATATTAGTTACCCTTTAACTACAGCAAGAACAAGTATCATAAAAATTTCCACCTAAAATAGGAGGTCCCGTAACGTAAAATACCGCATAAACCATCATAAATAAGCCATGTAATCTGGCTAACTGTCACCTCTCGTCTAATTAGTACCCCCAGTATGTAGAACATGATGGATTGGGCGAAAGTTGTAAACCCTATTATGCAATATATAGCTAAAACCCCTCACAATAGCTACAGTTTTAACCGTAATCATCATTACAAAAGCAACTGTTTTAACTGTTTAGAGTACTCCAGGAGACCGACCATGATGAAGTTTGGATAGATTTACGATTTGTAAACCCTAAGGATCATGGGTTCCCGAGTACCTCTACAACCAAAAGTTACCTAACAACAATAAGATTACAAAAGAAAAGGAAACAGAAAAATGAAAGAGATCATTCATTGAACGAACTGCCACGGAAAAGAAAATAAAGAAGATAAACAAAACAAACGATTGTGAGGAAGAAATAGAAAAAAGTTTATACCTTCTTGAGAATTTATACTTCAGATAGATGTCATTCGAAATCGAACTTCAGACTAGAGCTTCTCTCTATTCTGTACGACACGGAAACCCTAGAAGATTAGAGAAATCTCACATCAAACGATCTGAAACTTAAAAAGAAGCAAACAAAGATAAATCTAGAGAGAGAAAGAAGAATTTTTTTTAATAAAAACTAAAAGAGAAGTCTGAGTGAAGAAATCGAGAAGACTGTACAACCTTTTCTCCTCCTTTCTTACTGTATTTTTATGATTTTTCCTCGGTGGAAGATGCGATTTCCTCCGTAAAAAGACTCGTAAATGCGATCTGATCCTTTAAAATAGTGAGAGAAAGAGATTGGATTCGGGGGTTGTTGAACTTTGTAGTTGGGAATCGAAAGGTAGAGGAAGTGGAGCAAAAGTGAAGGAGAGAGTGCAATGGCACCTGCGATGCGATGAAATAATGAAAGCTTCTTTTTTAAACCTTTTTCTTTCTACAGATTTAATTGGAAAGGAAGAAGGATGGAAGGAGACCGGTATGGGATGGGACTATGGGTTGGAGACACTTTGGTATCGTGCAGCAGCGGCGGTAGAGCGGCCGAACTTTCACTTTTGTCGTTCTTGCCTGACAACTTTGCCCTTCACATGAATCTTGAATATTTTTATTGGTTGATGACGTGGACAATGACCACTACCCGACCCGATACAATTCACCCGGGTACGAGGATTCCACTCCGAGTGCCGAGTCTCCTGACTCCTGAGTCCTGAGTAGGGGTGTCAATCCCAACCGTCTAAATACCGGCCCGGTTTGCACTCAATTATCAAACAAGTCAGCTCAGTCCCGACCCTAGTTAGTTAATTCGCGTTTAAAACGCGTTTAAAACGGCGTCCCGTTTTTTTGCTGTTTTAAACGCCGTTTGCCGAATTTTTCACAGAAATTCGGTAAAAAACGGGAACGGGGCTATTGAAAGTTTTTTTGCCGTTTTAAACGCCGTCCCGTTTTTTTGACAGTAAAAAAACGGATTTTGAAAAATATAAACGTTTTAAAATAGAAACGTTTAAAACGGAGCTATTTTTTTTTATTGTTATCTAGGTATTTAGAGAATTATTATGTCAATTTATGTCTATATATTGCCCTTTTTTTGACACCGTATTATTTAAATATAAACGTTTAAAACATGTATCGTCCGTTTTTTATTTTTTCCCGTTTTTACCGTATTTTTGACCGTCCCGTTCACGTTTTGATCCGTTTAAAACATGCCCGTACCGAACAATGTTTTTTTGCCGTTCCCGTTTTAACTAACAGAGGTCCTGACTCATCTATAAATAGACAGTACAAAATACAAAGAGTAAGACCAATGGGTTTCTAATAGGTCTCAATTTGACATGTTTAACTCGACCATTTATATGTATATTTTTATTTCTAAATAGAATAAGGTATATATTGATATTTTATTAATTATTATTAAAATATAAATATTTTTCTAAACTATTGATTATTTAATAAAGTATACTAAAATAGTAAAATTTGTTAAATCTAAGACAATAAAAGACCGTCGTTTAAGGCTTTTTTGGTATGTTAACCCCCCGATTAAGTTCGATTAATCTGATTAAAGCTTAAAACCCAATTGAGGCCCATGCATTCCTTAAATAGGCAATTCACAATTCAAGAGTATAGGCCTACCAAGCCCAGCTAGGCCCGATCGAGACCAGCCCAGACCAACCCGACTGGTTGACACCCCTACTCTTGAGTACGGTTCAAGGAAATGGTATTGGACTTAAAACTAGCTGGTGGTCTTACTAGATTTGGGAGCGATTCTGTATCGATGGATTGGTATGGAAAGGGAAAATGGTAAAAAAAAAAAAGATCGATTTGGGTCCACGTCGGCTTATAGTGCTCAACGATTTACCGAAAAAAAAAAAGGCTTATAGTGCTCAACTTTGGCCATTATGGCCATCCAATCAACTCTATGCTTCTAGGCTAGCTTTAAATGGGCTTATATCGATCTAACCGAGAATGGCTTAAGTTGAAGGCTTTGTGGGCTTGTAAACATGGGCTACTGTAGGCCCAATGCGAAACGTGATGCAAGCAAAGGCCAACTCTCTCTCTCTCTCACACACACACACACACATATTTGGTGTTAACTGGTTAAGTTTCGGTTAACCGTTTCGGTTTTAATTAGGTTCAATGTCCGAAGGATATAAATCAGAACCAAATCATTTGTTAAATGGTTTCAATATCCTAAATCGAAACTGATTGATAAGTGGTTCTATTTAAACGGTTACAATTAAGCGACTTTTACTAATTTCAGTTTTGTTCCAGGTCTAAGAGTTAACGATTCTGGGTCTGGTTAAGTAGCTTCGATTTTGTTACCGGTTCAAGTAACAAGTCTCGGCCGATTGGGAAAGAACTTATTTTTGAAGCCCCATAAAGAAATTGTTGCTATGCTTGAATCCCAACAACTTGGCCAAATTGTGATTTGAAAAATAAAAAATTTATTTTGAAAGTTGTTTGATTTGATTTTTGCACCTTATTTCAGTGAAATAGAAATAAAAAATCTTAGATAAACTCTGAAATAGGTGAGAAGCTCTATGGGTGTCAAAAAAGCCTAACAACCAACACTAACCCGGCCTGAGCCCAAAATAGGTCTGGGCTGAACTGTTCAACCCTCATGGCAGGCTTGGACTGAGGTTTTGAAGCCTGAGGCCTGGCTGGGCTGTCTCAACCCGACCCTCTGTATCCTATAAAATATATCATCACATCCATATTTTTGTCATACACATAGTTTTTAATTCTTCACTACATTTCATCCACCCTCATTATGTTTTTATATTTCCATTCTTTAATTCATTATACTGTCAAGGTCAATCGGGGCCAACCCAATTCAGCTAAACCTAATCGGTAATATAAACACACCATGTATGGTTAAGGATCACCAAAGCTACTAAACAAATTAGAATACCAATAAATATACTGTCCTAGTACGAATCCAGGCCCAGGTAGAAAAATGCTAGAGAGACCCTGAATCTTGGTCCTACTATGACATCACCATTCGTAGAAACCTAGCACAACTCCAAAATTGATTTTGAACATCACCTTCGACACTGCCATCAACAAGAAAAAAATTAATTCAAAATTAAGAAATCTGAATCTGAATCTTCCTTGCACATCTCAAAGAACATTCGCATGATGAACTCCAGATATACATCCCAATAAGAAGCTCCTCTAGAAGAGATTGCTTTCTTTGCTAACTCGTTACCTTTTTTGAATTAATGTGTTATTTTCCAAGATATTGAATACTACCAACTCTTTAAAGCTCTCCATTGCTGCATAAGGGCCAAGGGGAAAGACTAAGACTTCACACATTAAACAACCGCTCTAGAATCACCCACTTTGAGAGGTCCAAACCCCTTACCTATTGATGTTTTTGCGTGCACTTCTATACATGTGCTAGTGTAGGGGCCACAGTCCAGGAGAGAAAACTCTCCCCCATATCTCTCTCTCTCTCTCTCTCTCTCTCTCTCTCTCTCTCTCTCTCTTCCCCTTTTTTTTAGCTAATCCATCATACAGTGCCCAACAGAGGCACTTGAACACTATAGGGCCAACGGCCAACCTAATCCTAAAGGGGGAACACACAAACACGACACATCCACTGCATTCACATTTGCATGCGACTGGAGTTAATCCTCTCACCAGCTTCTACTAACCGAAGCAGCTACCAATGCCTAGGGCAGTGGAACCACCCTCTAAGCTTACTTCACCAATCATAGTTCAAAGAACCATATGCTTACCCTCTGAAGGTGGAGGGATACAAGGCAAATACTTGATATTGCCATCCAACTACTTAGAAAAAAAAAAGGAAAGAAAAGTTTTCTCGTAGGTAGTAACCTGGACCAGTCAAGCTGATCAGAAACCAACCGGTTTAATATGAAATGCAATCAATTTGTAGCAATACAATAAGGAAAAAAATCGTCTGCAATTCTGATCTTGTACAATTTCGTGCAATACCACCTTCAGGCGGTAACACGTGTATTGATACCAATACAATGGTCCAGATCTGATTTAAATGCATCTTCAATGATTTAATGTTTTATTAGTTGTGCCAGATCTGGACCATTGTATTGGTATCAATACACGTGTCACCGTCTGAAGGTGGTATTGCACGGAATTGTACGAGATCGGAATTACAGACGATTTCAATCCATACAATAATGGTTTGATTCATCCC
The DNA here is from genome assembly GCF_013358625.1 of Macadamia integrifolia. Classification (NCBI taxonomy): domain Eukaryota; kingdom Viridiplantae; phylum Streptophyta; class Magnoliopsida; order Proteales; family Proteaceae; genus Macadamia; species Macadamia integrifolia. The sequence goes on from NC_056568.1 coordinate 24,573,726, forward strand.
ATTGAACTAATCCAATAAAAAGCCGAACAAAACTTCGGCTTAATTGTTTGATTTTGGTTTGACTCATTACCAATCTCAAACCAGTTTATTAACCGATTGACACCGCAAGCTCACACCCATTATGGAAATGCATAGTGTTAAACAAAATATTTAGCATGTGGTAGATCCGATGAGATTATAGTTTTGTAAACAGATAGGCCTAAAGGCCTCTCACACATGAAAGGTTTAGGGCAAACCAAGTCTTTTACTCCCAAAGCAAAGGCCAAACGAAGTTGGCAATAGGGATGTCAATTTTAGCCGGATCCGATTATAATCGATCATTTTCAGTACAAAGGTGCTACCCAATGGACATCTAACTCGGACCGATCAATTAATAGCTTGACTCAGCCTAACATATTTAAAGCTCGTTTATAGTCTGCTTATAGTTCATTTAAGTACAATAATTCTAATTATTGATAGCCCGATTAAAAAATGCTATCCAACTGATTGTCTATAAAAAGAATTATGTCTAGCCTATAAGGTCAGATTACTTAAACGGGTCAATTATAATGTGAGTTCTTAAAATAGGAAAGGTTAACTAGTTCGATTGAAATAGGCCCAGCTCAATTAATTGACACCCTAATTGGCACAGTGGTAAAACAAAATTTTGAAAAACTAATAAAAAAAAATAAAAAATTATTGTAAATAACTGGATTGGGATAAATACACAGTATATATGCTTATTTAATTTTAGTCTGAAATTCTAGATATGATGAGTCCAAACGATATCCCAGGTATCTAGTTATTGGATTTACCACATCACCTTTCCACGTGGGACAATTAGTTGTGGGATTGAACCACGTAGCTCATTTGTCCCCACAGAATCGCTCCTTATGAAAACCCAAGCAGGGCAACCCTATGTTCAATAATCTTCAATGAGAGGACACTGAACTATATGAGTATATATTGTCCAAAAAATACATCACATGTAAAAATTGATGCCCTAACACTGTCAACAGAACCGTTGATGGTTTTTTTTGGTAGAGATCGAAAATGGTTCATTTGATGTAGTCTCCCTCACATTCTCCATTATTGTAGCAGTTCAATGCTCAAAACCAAAGAGCCCGGGTCAGCTCCACAATATGTGGATTCTCTCCACATATTTTGGTTAGCCGACACCTGCACAAGCCACAACCGGCAACTTCCTCCTTAAATTTATTTATTTATTTAATTTTTAATAGAATTAGATGGTCCCAACCATCGGATGTGGCTACCTTAGGGCGGCTGGAGAGGATCTTAATCCGTGCTAAATTGCGAATGACTTTGTAATAATAAATCCGAGTCATGAGGAAAATCTGTTTATCAACTAGACTAACCATGGACCGATGGAAGTATATATATTTTACTTACGAGCTCATGAGCTACTAATGCGAACAACCTAACCTACTCAGAAGAGAGACTAAAGAGAGAGAAGAGAGATGGAGAGGTATAATGCATTTGCTGTCATTTGTATATTTCTTCTTTATATGGTTGCTTCTGCTGTAGCTATTGGAGAAGGCTGTGGTGTTTTGATTACCGATGAATTGAAGAACAATGTAGTTGAGAATCTATATGGAATCGAAGTGGGCTTGAAGTCACAACATCAAGTTCCTTACATTTTGCACAACTTTCTGAATAACAACTTTCAAGAAGCTGAGGAGGGTTTAGGGAGTTTGATTCATCATCTGTCTCTGTTTTCAGTCACAAACTTCACTCGCTCTGTAAGTTCATTTTATTCTTGGATGGGTATTTTCAGTTTAGTGTATTTAATAGGGACTTGATCCTTCCAAGTATCAGTCTTTGTCGATATTGATACGATACTTTACCCATATTTTTCGTAATAATGGGTTTTTACAATTTTGCGCAATACCAAAACTCAATTCAGGATTGGCCAGGTATCTGTATCAATACTTAGAACCCAGATCATCCTCCTTTACATTTTTTTTTTGCAGGCTAATAACTCTAGTGAAGCAGTTAATTTTTCTAAGCATGTGATAATCGAAGCTAAAAAAGCTCGAAGCTTGATTCACCAGCTCAACCATTGCAAGAACTCAACTACAACTCATGAACAACCATTAAAACGATCACTAAGTAGCATTGAGAGAAGCAAAAGTGATTGTGTTGTGGATGGAAGTAAATGCCAGTACTCACAATGTGCACAAGGCAAGAAACTCCCAATCTGTGCATATGGGTTTGCAAGAGGTGTTACTGGTGGTGCATTTGGTCCATATTACATCGTCTCTAGCTCATATGATGACCCAAAAAATCCAGCACCAGGTACTCTTCGTTTTGCTGTAAATTTTGCGAGGGGAAACAAAGGTGGAGCTTGGATTAGATTCAAGAGGAGCATGATTATTAGACTTAAAGACAAGCTATGGATTCATTCAAATACAACCATTGATGGAAGAGGAGTAGAAGTGGCCATCATAGGACAATGCATCGCCATTCGACACGTAGAGAATGTGATCTTGCATAACTTTGCTATAAGCTTAACTGGGAATAGTGATACCATTCATGTGTTTGAAGGAACTAAAAAAGTGTGGATTGATCATATAACTACAAGAGAAGCAAAATTAGGATTAATTTCAGTTCTACAGGGCTCAACCGATGTTACAATCTCTAATTGCTATCTTTCAAAGTGCGACTTCAATCTATTGTTAGGGGCATCAGACCAAGATACTGTTGATCACATATTAAGGGTTACAGTACATCGGAATAGGTTTGAGTCTTCCACACAAAGGATGCCACATTGCAGGTATAGTTCATCTACATCTTCCATCAATAATTAATTACCACCATTCTTGTGTTTTTATTTTCTGATTTAATTGATAATTGTTGATGACAGATGGGGTTATTGCCATGTAGCAAACAACTATTACAGAAATTGGAACTATTATGCAATAGGAGCCAGGGTATATGCCAAGGTGTACTCAGAGCTAAATGTGTTCAATCCAGGGAAGAAGCTAGAGGTGACACCATGGTTCCATGACTATAACTCTGATATCACACCAACCATAGTCTCATTCAAAGACCTTTTGTTAAAGGGGGCTAAATTTCATCAGTTCTTGCACCATGGCACATTGCGCAATCCTCGGGATCTATTTCATGACTATGTGGTTCCTGTTCGACCCACAGATAAACTTGAAGAACTGGTGATCAACTGTTCTGGGGTTCTATTTGGATCCAAACTTAAACATTGCTTGGAAACTCCATGAACTACTTAGCTTTCAGATTAGAATTAACTTAAAACTTAATTCTTAGATTTGATTAACTTCAAACTTAGTTTAGGTTGAGTCGTCGCATTATAAGGGCATCGTACTATTTTCACTCTTGTGATTGGGCTACTTAACTCTTCAATAGTATCTTTTCCCAATTGCGAAAGCTTTAGTTTCTATATTACATGAATTGTTGTGGGGTTTGTTCTGCTTGATTTAGGACTTCTCTTCCTTTCTTTTAGTCTACCTAAAAAAAGTTGTAACGGTTGCCTTTCTTTGTGTTCTTATGTTATTTTCTCCTTAATATATACAAATTACCTTAAAAAAAAATAATCATAGATTACTGTTTTTGCCTTGTGGAGGTGATTACCCCTGATCTATTTCCTCAGTGTTGTGTAATGTGAAGCAGAAGTTTCTTTAATTAATAATTAGTGTATTCCCAAATGTTTGTTGGATATACAAAACTAAAACGTGGCTCTTTATGGGCTCCACCAGAAGCAGGTAAGGACTTTCTTTATTACAAATCTACTAAAAACTACTACAGAGCATGAAATTTACATAAATGAAACCAACAAGCAAGCAAGGACCCTAAGATAAGAACACACATCAACTGATTAATACACAGTATACCCATTCAGTATGATCATAATGTCTGTGTTACTGGTGAAGTGGTAGAGAAAAATAGTTGTTCCATGCAGCAGCAGCAGTCAACACCCTTATATACTCCATATCACAATCCTAAACAGAAACCAGTGCCCCCTTTGCAGTTTGAAATCACAATCTTGCGAGAAGCCACTCTCAAGTGGACAAAGAAAGAAGGTTGTGAGCAGCAATCAACAATTTGTGTGGTTGAAAATGGCTATAGATAGAAAGGAGATCAAAATTTTTAGCCAGAAAATAAAAAAGGGCTATCAAAGTGGGTGTGATGTAAACATCCTAATTTCTTAGGTCAAAGAGAAACTTGATCTTTTTTCCTGTGTCTAATATATTAATATCATCGAAAAGTCCCATGCTTACCCTGTGAAGGTGGAAAGAATAATGCAAATACCTAATACGAAAGAAGAAAAAAAAAAAAAAAATCTTGGTTTTCTTAAATGTCATATCCTTCTATGGAATGCAAGGTTTTAATAAATAAATAAATAAATAAAAAGCTTGTGGTATGCCAGGTTCGATTAGTAATTAGTACGTGTAATATGGTAAAGTTGTTCTATTGCGATATGCATGTCATTCTGTCATGCAAATGTGGAAATTACCTCTTCATAAAATCGGGGTAAAGTTACGTACATCTAGTCCTTATATTTAATCACGGTAAGGTTTACGCCAAATGAACATACAAATTATAATAATAATAATTTATGAAAAATATGATTATACACGCCAATACAAGGGAAGGTAAATAATTAAATTTCAGTGTGAAATTTTAGATATTCTAAAATTCATTAGATAATAATTTGTGAATGGGATATATACCACGTCACTCTTCCACCTAGGACGTTTAGATGTGCATTAAGAGAGATGTTGCAATCAGAAAATAGAATCACAGAAGTTCTTCTAGAAAACCCAAATGTTTACGAGAATACATCAAATGAACCATCAGGTTTTTTGGAAAGAGAATACATGATGGTTAATTTGATGTCGATTCCTTGTCATTCTCCATTATTGTATCAGTTCAATTGCTCAAAGTAAGGAGCCTGGATCAGCTACTCAGGAGCTTAACAACACTCATTGTATGTTCATTGGTTGCCATGTGTTCTCTCACCCTTTTTTTTTTGGGCTTGTTAATTTTTTTTCCCCGTCTATTCAACAGTAATCAATCCTAATTTAATTTGTTTCGCTTGTTAGTTGTTCAATCCACACTTTATGATCAGTTCCTTCAAACACATCGATATGGTATTGCTATAATCAGTTAAGCTTACAACAAAGTTATGCAAAATCACATTCTTTACATGTTGAAGGGCAAGGAGGCGAGGAGGCGAGGACTAGTCATGTGATTGTCATGCATCGAGATGAAATATAACATTAACAACGAAAGCTTTATACCTCTCCATCTGTCTCTTTAGTTTTTAGAGAGTAGATTGTAGTATCTCATGAGCTCGTATGTAAAAATATACACTTCCTTTAATGGTAGGTCTAGCTGATAAATAGATTTTCTTCGGACTCGAATATGCTACTACAAAGTCCGTTCACAATTCAGTGGATAGATATGCGCCTAATGATCACGGCTCAAGACATCTTTGTTGCAAAACAAACAAATTGGTAATATAACCAATATCTTGATCTTAGTTTTTTCATTTATCGAAGATGGTTAACAACTTTCTTTGTAAGTTTGTTGGATGCCATGTGTCCATCTCTTCTTCCCACATGTTGAATAATTTATGAGAAACTACTGAATTGAATCACTTACTGTCATTATTCTTCAGTTTTCTATTGAGGTCTATCCCGGAGAGGTATTAAAATTGGATCAAAGATAACAAGTGAATGATATTCATATGTTGATATTAAGATTGGTGTTCATTTGCTCTTTGCTCGCAGAATCAAAATACTCTATCATATTACTAGTTCATTTGCTTTGTAACATGTCATGAATCCTAATCATTAGGTGTATATCTATGTACCATTGAATTGGAAACAACCTAGTAGTAGGATATCTGATTCATTAAGAAAATCTGTTTATCAACTAGATCTACCATGAAGTGATACATGGAAGTGTTTATTTTTATTTACGAGTTCATGAGCGACTACAACCTACTCAAACGTTTGATTCCAGGTGAACTGAAAATCAATGTAGTGGGCTTGATGTTACTAACGGAAGAGGGCAAAAATTTAATGAAGTTACTAAGGTTCTAAAGAACTCTCTGGAGAACAACTTCCAAGAATTTTTTGGGAATCCAATTCATCATCTTTCTTTCTTTATGGTCACATCCTTCATTGGCTCTATAATTTCATTTTATTCTTGGAGTTGTAGAGAATGTGATCTTGCATAACTTTCTATAAGCTTAACCAATTATAGATATACCATATATCCATGTGTTTGAAGGAACTCATAAAGTGTGGATTGATCATAAAACTACAAGCAAAAGCAAAATTAGAATTGATTAAAAATACTATTGTGTTTCTCTTTTCTGAATCGATAATTGTTTGATTACACTTGGGGTTATTGCCATGTAGCAAACAACTGTTATAGAAACTGAAACTTATTATACAATAGGAGCTAGGGTAATGTTAAGGTGTATTCAGAGCTAAATGTGTTCAATCCAGGAAGGAAGCTAGAGGCGACCCCATGTAGGGTGTCAATCGGTCGGGTTCAGTAGGGCCTGGCGGGCCTCTTGACTTGCACATTGAATTGTCTATTTAAGAAATTAGTCTAAATAGGTTAGGCTCAATTGGTTCTAGGCTTTAATGGAACTCCCACTGATCTAAGCTAATTAGGCCATAAATTGGGCTTTAATCAAGTCTTAAATCAAATAATACACAATTAAAACCTTAAACGAACTTCAATTGTCTTAGATATATAATATTTAATATACTTATTAAATCATCAATAATTTAGAATAGAATATCCACTTGAGCTAATAGGTGTGGCCAATCCGGCGCTCATGAACTTTTTATTATTGAGCTTGATACGAAAAATCAAGCCAATCCAGATCAGGTTGGGAATTGACACCCCTAACTCATGGTTCCGAAACTTAAATCCAATTTGACACCAACCATGGTCTCATCCAAAGACCTTTTATGAAATGGGTTAAGTTTCATCAGTTCTTGCACCATGATGCCAGGTTGTGTCATCCTTGGGATTAATTTCCTAACTTAAAGACCTGGTGATCAACTATTCTAGGGTTCTATTTGCATCCAAAACTTAAACACTGCTTGGCAACTCGATGAACTAAACTTGAAACTTAACTCGTATACTTAGATTAATTTAAAATTTGGTTCATAGATTAGATTTTCTTGTTTAAGTTAGCTGTTCACTGTTGGGGTACGAATGTCTTGTATTACATCGCTTGTAAAAATAAACTTATTTTGAAAGTGTGTTAGGTACTATATGGATATTTTCAGTAAATTTATTGTGTTGGAGGGTATATAACATATTATAAATTAAAAAATAAAATAAAAAGAAAAGTGAGATGACAAGTGATTATAACCTTATTCTTATTCTCTATAGTAAAATATAATCTCATCCCATCATGAACCATGGACATAGACAATCTATCCAATTCACATAAATCTTTATTTTCATTGTGTGATTATTATTTGTGATTTCCATTTGTTTTATGCATCATTTTAGGTTCTATTTTCTAGAGTTTCTTCTTTGTTGATTTGTGGAGGAGATTACCCTAGCTAATCTCTAACCTAAGAAAAGAGTAGATTATTAGTGTCACTCAAATGCTTGTTGGATATACGCAACCGTAAGAAAACATAAATTAGAAGCTAAGGCATGGCGCTTTATTGGATCCCTTCCATGAAGAGTTGGTAAAGACTTTCTTTATTACAAAGCTACTAAAAGCTATTGCAGAGCATGACCTTTACATGAATGAAAGCAAGAAGCAAATTTTATCCAAAAAAAAAGTGACAAGCTAGGACTCAAAGATAAGAACACACATAAACTGATTAATACACACTATACCCAACTCAGTATTGATGTTGCCGCTATTAGTGAAGTTGCAGAGAAAAGGAGTTGTTCCATTCAGCACTAGTTAACTCTCATACTCCTCCATATTTACAATTCCAAACAGCAACCACTGCACTCTTTCCAGTTTGCAATCCACTCTCAAGTGGACAAAGGAGGTTGTCAGGAGAAGTTGAAAAGAGAAGACTTTCTACTTCATAGCTGCAATAACTGTTGGTCCTTCCACCTGAGGTATACCCAGTACACAAAACAGAGGATGAAAACAGGGCTAAAAGGATCATCCAAAATCTACAATTCAAAAATTGCCTATTAACAATATATATCAAAGGTTGCAATACCATGTATTTGGCTCCCCATATCTCCTCTTCCTCAGCCGGAATTGCAGTGATCTTGTTCTTAGGGTGCTCGTAGCTTCTCAGCCCCCCAGCTGCTGTGGAGAAGAAGCATCCTGTAGTTCAAAAATAAGGACAAGAATAAGAGATTAAGGAAAAAAAGAGGAAAGGGTTATGACTCTGAACGAAACTATGATCAAAGAAGGATGAGTGATATTATAATTACCCTGAGGGAAAGATGCAAGAGACTTGCCACAAGCACCTTTGAGCAAATTGGCATCGTCGGCAAAGGCAACATACCCATCGGCGGTGATTCCCCAATAAAGAGGAACCTTACCGAATTGGTCCTGTTTGTACACAAAACAACTCCCAATTATTATCACTCACCATTAAAGAAAAAGAGGAAAGCAGAGAAGAGGTGCTTATCCACTTACAGAAGCGACGAATAAGGTGTTCGTAGAATTGTCAAAAAGAATAAAAGCGAAATTGCCCTCAAGGTGACCGACGACATGGTTGGCAGGGTAAGGGGCTCGATCACGAAGTGCCTTGTAAGCTTCGATCACCAACACCACCTCGTTGGCCGATTTAGCCAGTCCATATTGTTGCCTCAGGCTTCCCAAATTGTCCAGACCCCCCTCGAACAAGCAAAAAATGTCTTCCTTCACTGCAAACGATCTGTACCCATCACCAACCAAACCCAACTCATCAAATTTTTAGTATAATAATTCAACAAATCCATAATCTAAAGTCATATCAAACTAACTAAATTGGATCAAGTTTTTCTTCCTCTACGGTGAATAGAGAATCTTCCCAACCACCAATTTTGGGTCGGTGAGAAACTGAGAAACTGAGAAACAGTTTCTGTTCGACCACCGGAGGCCTTGTAGTGGTGGGACCATAACCACTTCCTACTTGTTTTGACTGACTGTCCAAAATAATAGGGAAACCCCATCTCCTCACCGGGGGAAAAAAAAAACATATACAAGGGTATTTTCGTCATTAAAGATTTAACGTTGAATGATTGTAGAGGACAGGTGGTTTTCCGTCTTCCCCAACCTCGAAACCCAACCACATCGTTTGATCTCAGCCACCCGATCACTAGAATCTTTTGAGATTTTGGGTCCCAGGCCATATTGCCGTTTCATGGTGGTTCGATCAGACGATTCTGATCAGTTGATAATCACCAGAAACGAAATTAACCGGGAAAAAGAAAAAAAGGAACCAGCCGCTCCACCCCCAACCCCTTGTAAGAGAAGTGGGAACTCCATAAGGGTTTACCTGGGCTGTAGAACCGACTCGCAGTGGTGTGTATAGGCTAAATGGACATGGTCTCCGATCTGTACCGACACGGCAGATGCGTTACTCTCAATAAACCTTTTTCCTAATGCCGTCGACGTTATCTTCGGCGATGGCGTCCGACAGCCGGCTGCCACCAACTCGTCCGGTGGCGACATAATACCGCTGCTGAAGATACCCAACATATTTTATATCTTCTCTATGATATATCCCTCCCTCCTTTCTCTATTCTGCAACTCTCTCTCTCTTTCTAGCAGTGTCAAGTGCTCGGACAAGGGATTGCTCCTAAGGAGGTGAGATTTCTACTTATAGGAAGAAAGGTATGGGTATAATCGTCAATTCGTGGGGGTTGGATGGGAGTATGGGACCCACCAAGAGGCGATGATTCTCGTGTGTGCATGGCGACATTGCTGGCCCCACCTCCGACTGGCTCGGCAACTCGGCTTCCTGCTCAATCATTCTGGGCTCGATTTTTCTAGAGACTGAGAGGAGCAATAATACGTTGTGACATAGTCACATGCAAGATGACACCTCCATCAAATTTGATACGTGGATCGGATTGGGGCTTGATGAGGACCCCACCATTCATACATAACAAAGACAAAGCCATCTCACTTTGTTTTGAGCGGTCCGTGTCTGATATGACCAGCCACATGGAATCCTTTCCCACTAAAACTAATTCGTCTTGAAAATTCATAAATGCCACTGAAACGTACGTTAGTGCAGGGTTTAATACCATACTGCAACTCCTATTATAATATAATGATACGGGTGTGGTTTTATGGCTTTTGCCTCTCTAGATAAAGGTCAAGATGATCAGAATTCAGAATCATTGTGTGATCGAGGGCACTGATTGGAGTTGGTCCATGATTCCCCCTTCCCCCACCCCTACCCCCCCCAAAGAAAAAAAAAAATATCCATCAACGCTGTCAATTGCAATTGGCCTTTGAGGGGGAAGAGAGAGAGAGAGAGAGAGAGAGAGAGATTCCAACAAATTAAAGTAGAGGAACAATATCTAAAGTCACAATCTAAACCCTTCATTTTCCATATAATAAGGGGTCCAACGTTTGTGGTGGGACCCAATTGGAAATTGATTCGCTATTTAATGCCAATACAGTTTCCACTCTGGATAAGATTGATCGACTCTCTCTCTCTCTTTCTCTCTCTTACGTGTCTCTGGATAAGATTTCCTTTCATTATGGAAAAAATATTGTGTAAATGTGACCTACCATAAGTCACCAAAATTGGATGGAGAAGACCTCAACTTTGACCCATCAGGATCAAATGTAGAATCTAAGGTGCACCAGAGGATGGAACATTTTAAAGGCGTAGGCATGTTCACATAGGAAAAGAACTTCAAATTATTTTGGATTTAAATACCCACCATGTCCCCAGACGTCAAGACTTAATAAGGGACAATTTTGTCATTTCAAATTGAGCCCTCTTAAAGTATCAGATTCACCGAGGGATGAAGGAGACGGGTCCAAGTTGCCAATCATATTACTGTGTACTGATAATAACTTAAACCTAAGCTTAGGCAGACGAATAGACAATAGAAGTAAAGAAGTCATTAAAGAATCCCCAAATTTATTTATTTATTATTATTATTTTTTTTTTTTGAATAATGAATCCCCATAGTTTTACAAGTTGGGCTTTATTCATGATTGTATAATAGAACAATTCCTTCCCCATTACCCAACTTAAGCTAAGCTTGGAGAGAGAGACAGTGAGAAGAAAAAATAAGAAGAATTTTGAAAAAAAAGATTACTAAGTGGATGAATCTAATATGATTCCCTTTTATGAAAAGAAGGTTTTAAACAGTATAGGTTGGTGGCCTTAAAATAATATGATTTTTTTTTTAATATGTTATTGGAAAATTGGGTATTCAGATATTATTTAGCTATTTTTGGGAAAATATCATAATTTTTTTTTTGAAAAACTCAAAACCTAAGAAAGATGGAAAAAGAAAAGATTTTTGTCACTTGTCATCAAAACTCAATCATATATTTTTCATAAATTGGTATTTTCTATTCAACTTTCAACTTCTTCTTCTTCTTTTTTTTTTTTTTTGTCTGATAAGATTGAAACAGAGCTTCAAAAAATAGTAAAATAAAATATGAAAAAAAATGAAGGACCACTCATAAATGTATGAATATAGATAGAAGAGTATGCATTAAAGGAATTTGGCACATGATCAATAAAAATATTTTTTAAATATAATTAGAAATTTCAAATCGACTTTTCTAATAAAAAAACAAACCTTGCTCATTCAAAGAAGCACATTAATCATTTCATACTTTTAACTATTTTTGAATAAATTTTAAGAGCTTTATTTTGCCATTTGTTATTTTATATTTTCAACCATTTCCACAATTTGCTTCTTTGTTGAAACTTGTTACACAAATAAGACAAAAACCCTACTTGCCTACAAAATTTGGATGTCAATTAATCTATCATGTGACTTCTTTTTTATTTTTTTGCAACCTTCATCTATCGATTTTTTTTTTTATTTATAATTTTGATAAATCGGTCTACCATATGACATATAAGGAAAATGATGGGCTGTTGTGGCTGTGATGCAATGGCTTGGTGTACAGGTGATGGCTAATGTTGATAATTTTGGATGGTTGATCCTATGGGCCCACATGTTGGAGGTTCAGGATCAAATAAGCTGGTGGGTCAACTTTGTTAATGACAAGGAAGGTGTGGGTGGGGTTGGCTCCACTTAGCTAGCAAAGCTGCAAAAGAAAGGAATGGTGGGGAATTTTCCTTTCTTTTCGGTTAATGGATCATCAATTTTTTGATTAATATAAACAAATAATGACTTGCTTAAGACTCTCTCTCTCTCTCTCTCTCTCTCTCTCTCAATCATGGAGATAACCATGGTATGTGGAGCTCCAGCCCACCACCATGACCATGACGCCCATGGTATTGGAAGCGGCCCACGGTTATGGGATCTCACCTCCTAGGTGATATAATTATAATTTTAAAAAATCATTAATAAAGCCCAATTGATCTAAGGAGTTAGAAGCAAATAAAATAGGACACTTTAAAGTCTGAAATAGTGAACTATCTCTTTCTACTTCAATCACAATCAGGCGGCTAGTGGGTGGGGGGTGGGGGGGGGGGGGGATGGCCCACTAAACCTTTCAAAAGATTATACAATCAATCAAATAAATACAAACTTGGATCACCCCATTTGGATTAAAATGTTGAGTTTGATGATCTCAGGGAGGGGTGATGTGAAATTGGAATAGCCATTGATCATTTGTCTTGGGAAATATTGGATAATGAGTCCTAAATCTAGAAGTTTTATGTGGTAATTCAATTCAAAATGAGTTTGAAGGTGAAAAAAGAAGAGGTAGGAATGGTAGTTGCCTAGTTGATGACTTTTTTGTCAATTCCGATGCTCCCATCGAGGAAAATCAATTTAATAGCTACCTCGTATTTATCAGGCCAATAATTTTTGTCATGTGGATACATGTGGATGCCACATGCAACGTTTTAAAACTCAGGATCAATCTCAATCTCAATCGATTCAATCAATCTTGAATCCTTGATTGGTATCAATCTGATCCTAGTGGTTTCAATTGATCTAATTTTTAAAACTATACTCACATTATGTGTGTATTCTTGGTAATATGACTTGTAGTTATGGAAAAGTCTAGATTGGTATCCTACTTCCACATGGTCCCCTCAACCTCTCTTATTAGGGTCACAATCATTTTACTTTCTTAGCCATATTCCTATTTGGTGAATTAGCAACAAGATTCAAAGTGGTATTGGCCTCTATTGATTTTGATTCCGATTTCAGTTGGAATTGACTTAAAAAAAGGTAGATAATAAGTCATTATCTAGTCCCACCTATGCAAGATCTTAGGAGGGATGAGTTTAGAGTCGGTCCTAGCTTTTGGCATTTTCAATCAAAGTAGTGGCCCTCCAAAGTCAAGATTCAAAATCGAGTAACTTCCCTAAACCCTAAAAATCCAATATGAATTGATCAATTCGAATCGATAGGAATTGAATCAAAACAAATCCATACTTGGTAGGAAGGAAAGGAAATCCTTGTTTTAAGACTTTTGAGTATTATGTTGTCCATTAAAAAAGTGAATTTATATTAAGGTTTGTAAATAAATAATTATTTGAACCACCATGCTTTGTAGTAGAGACTAAAGAATATTGCTGATTGAGATATCTAACCGGACGATACAAGAAAATGATAAAATTGGAGATAGGAAGCTTATATTGACAAAATTGAAATGATTGAGTTTTCTATTATAAGGTAAGACCATGACTTCACAAGCAACAAGGGGTTGGTTACATGATACCAAGACGAAGAAGAAAACGAAGGGTCTGCTTATATTATAAACTGATTTCAATTAAAATACAATGAAAACGCCAAAAAAATGAAATAAAAAATTTTAGACAGATACATACAATCTAGTAATTAAGAATGAAGAAATAGGTTTCTTTCAGCTGATCCTGATGATAATTGGGTTAGAGCTCAACTGAGATTAGGAATTTAAAATTTGTATCAGTTTGAAATCTCGATTCTTCTCGGGCTGATTCTGTACAAAACTAAGGTTAGGATTTTTCAAGGATTAAGTTATCATTTAATTGTGAAGAAGGAAGAATCCTTTTACCTATGGTATTGTGATCTTATGATTGGATTCCTGTGTCATGTGTCAGTATTAATTCTCACCCTTTATTGTATTGGTAAGAAGTTTTCTGTCCCATACCAATCAAAGGGTCACATATCCATTGTGAGGAGTTGAAGAGAGAATGATCTAAGTCTTGTTTTGATGTAAAATGGCAACCAAAAAATATTGGAAAAATATATTTCCATGAGAGAAAATTTCATTTAAAATATTATTTATACAATACATTTTACTATAAAACAAAGAAGACACGATGAAACAAATAGAGGATGGAAGATTGTTTCTTTCTTTTTAGATTGTAAACATGGTGATAAGGCCGTGGTGGTCTTTTTAAGGATGTGAATTGAAATCGAAATCGTTTATCAAAATCAAATCGTGCTGTTTACATCGAAACCATAAAACCGTTTAGTAAATGATTCGGTTCTAGTTTCAAGTTTAATATCGATTAGTTAAATAAGTCGGGCCGATTTTAATCGTTTAACCCATTGATTTCAAACCAAATTGACATGAAAACCGAACCGTTTAAACCATCAAAACCAATCTGATTAACTCGTATAACGATTAAATATTTAGTTGTTTTAACAAAACATAATGGTTTAATTTAGTGAAGAATTAAGGACCATAGAGATTGTCCAACAATTTATTTAATAATTTACTCCTATTATTTAGTTATTTCATTAAATCCTTGCTTGTTCAATACCTCATTTAATTTGATACAAGATTGAAGTATTTATCCACAAAAGTATATTTTAGTAAGCATGTAAATAAACTAGCAAACCAATTGCTAATCATTTTGAAACTGTATGGAATAAACTGCGATAAAAAATGTGAAACCGATACCGTTTAAAAATTATGAAACTGAAACCGTTTACTAAACGGTTGTGATTTCAGAAAGTGTAACCATTTAATAAATGATACAATTTTGATTTCAGCTAAATAAATGTAAATCAGATCGAATCCTACCATATACCTCAAAATCGAACCAATTAACACCCTTACCGCCTTTTCATCATCCCTATGTTTAGATTTGGAACATGCGACTAGATAGAGATATTTTACCTTCTTATTAATAATAATAATAATAATAATTAAAAAAAAAAAAATCTCGAACACAATGCAACGTCTACCCTATCACAAAAGGAGACAAAATGATCACTCTCATGAAGGGCAGAGAGAAAGCCATAGCTGCCGTACCTAAGAAGCAGCTCACCAATGAGAGGGATGGCCACAAATGATGGGGAATGGGTCATGGGCCACAGAAGAAGATGAGTTACCCTTTACGTCAACCCAAACCAAATAATATTCATGGAGAAACCTTTTTCAATAAAAAAAAACCAATAATACTCTTAATTCTAGTCACAAATTTAATCCTGTAAAGTTACTTTTGGTGAAAATGACACGATATTATAGCCCATATCACATTGGGTTTGATTCATTGAATGAGCCCCCCTGCAATTTGATGTTAGGACCTCAATAGAAATGGTTAAAACTTAAAAAGGTTGACATAAATCATGGCCGACTAATGTCTCTATCTGATCCCACCCAATTCCTAAGGTTCTCGAGCAGTCAAACCCAAGTGGCCAAAAATTTTCTGGGTTTATTTTATTTTAATTTTTAAACTAAAAGTGGAAAGATTTCTAACAGGAAAATATATCTATATCCGACTGACCCCATGTGTGGTCGATCCAAGCATTATTAATTTTAGAATTCTAATGAGGAGTGTTAATTGAATTGGGTCGGACTAGGTCTTGATTCTGTTTTTTCGTGGATCGTTCATTTGGGGTAATCATAAACTCACTATAAATAGAAACCTTAGCTAATCAATTCTCTATAAATAAGAGGGTTTTGATCGCAAAGCAAAGTAAGAGTTTTGACTTAATCTCAAGAGCACTCTCTCCCTATTATCTTTTGTCTTTCCTAATTGGCAATCGTTTGTTCATCGTTGTTCATACGGATCGATATGTGGTGCAATCTAATCCATTCCACTGCAAAAAAAACTACATTGAGGTAATTCTTGATCCTCTATTTGTCTTTCAATTCTACATGGAGGAAAATCCAACCATTCATTTCCTCTAAAACTTAGGCTTACATTCCCTACCATCACCTCCAAAAAACAAAAAAACAAAAAAAAACTTAGGCCTACCATTTCAAGGATTGAGGCATTTGAGTAGCGACACAAAGATGAATCTTGATCACCTACCTATACATGTACGCAAAGAAAATTGGAATTCAACTGTATGATTTAATTGTACATGAAGCAATACTTGTACGGGTAAGTGATTCGTTCTTGATGCTGATATATTTCCTCTAATTATGTAAGGAGCTGATGTTTATTACATAACCTTGCTTAATGGCTTGTGTAAATCTAGACAAGTTTGGATCACCTACATCTACAGGTACTTCATGTAGGATTAGGTGATGCCAATTATCCCTCTATTCCTTTTATAAATACCTTTTCATGCGCTCCTAAGTTCTCTTTGGTATGATTTGTATTTGTATTTATTAATTATTTTTTAGAAATTATTTGTGACAATAAATTATGAACTACAAATAGTATTCATATAGTTACTATTTATAAAATAGATTATATAATGAGAAATAGGTTTTAGTTTTCACCTTCAACTTTGAGCTGAGAGAGAGAGAGATGATAGGATTTAGGGTTTTTTTATTAGAAAAGTATAAAATATACTGAAGTGACCTATTTACTATTGATTTTAAGTAGTTTAGCATACATGTTCATTTAAGGTAGCAAAAACCAACATAAATGATTTGTTGCTACAAATCACAAATAGCTTGAGAATAATTTGTGATTTGTGATTTATTCTAATTTATTATAAATAAAAATAAGTGTTATAAATTATATCAAACACTTGTAAAAATAGAAATAAGTCAAATAAATACAAATAGAAATCAAACCAAAAAGAGCCTTAATGATAGCAAGTGGGATAAATGTCATCTCCTAGACTGGCACCTTCAGCTAATGTAAGCATGTCAATCAAATGGTTTAATTTTGTTTACCATATGAAACTAATTACACAAAATTATTTGCTGGAGAAACAGCAATGACCCACATGGAATCTTCAATGATCTGCAGAGATTTTCCCTTCAAATGTACATCAATCTATGTATTCATATATAAATAAATATCTTCAGTTCAAGAAGCGACAATGTCTAGCACCACTATAGCAGGCATCCATATTTAAGTTTCTTGAGGCTATGGCTAATGAGACCAACTCAATCATGTGCCTCATTTCTAGCCTTTCATTTATTGGAAAAAAAAAAATTCAATTCTAATTAGCTCTTAGTTATAGCTCCCTAGCCATTTAATAATGGAGAAAATTTCGTTGCCGCTTGAGTTAGAGTTAATAGCTGCAATCCATGGTAGTAGTTAGGGAAACAGAATCCCAAGGGCAAGTTTTAATATACCCTCTTAAGGTGAAAATTTTCATCCTTACCCCTGAGATTCTATTCCCCTGACTGCTAGGGTTGCAACTATAGCAGCCAAGTTGTTCCTTAGCAATAAACATTGTTTTGACCAAAGTTTGAGTAAAGTCACCCGGTATGTTGAGGATCAGACAACGACATTAGTTGATCATTATTGGGGAAATCTCCGCTAACTCCAAAAGATATATGTAATAATATTGTTTGGCACATCCCAAAAGATGCATGTAATAATGCAAATAGCGAGTAATTATACTCTATAGTGAGTGCGGTAGTGCAGTGAACATCGGATGGCTGAGAGCATCTGGGCACGCATCCCGAGGTCCTCTCCGCCATCTGATACTCACTGCACCACTGCACTTACTGCAGAAAATGTTTTTGCGCAAATCACTATTATAACACTATCAATGGTGATTTGACAAACTTGAGTAACTAGCCCACTGAGCAAAACATCCTCACTCAAATCATGAAACTCTAACAATAAAAAAATATAATCTAAACCCATGAATTCAGACCACTGTTAGTAAAAACACGTTTAAAACTTCATTTTTTACCGTTTAAAACACTTTTTACCATATGCTTCCTAAAGATATTTAAAAAAAACAACAAACTTCAAGCATTCCCATTCTAAACATGTTTAAAATACGTTCCCGTTTTTATGACATTTTTTAAGACTTGATTTTTGAACATAATGTCTACTTAATAAACCATATATCTCTCTCCCGAACTCTGATCGACCTGATTCTTTCACCAACTTGAAGCTCACGCAATGAACTATATTTCTCATGATATTACTTTCAACTCAAATTCAATTCACGGATCCCAAAATTGAGCTATAAACTGACATATTTGATGAAAAATATTTCTAAAGTGATTACTCCTCACTCTAACTGTTTATCACTTCGAGAGTGTGTTGACTTTGTTGACAACAATGAACATCATAACCTAATCACATCGCTCAGTAAGACTTTGGGCATGTGTAGTGTATGAATTTAGAATTGGTGTGAGATGATATTCAATGATATGTCTTAAAACTTATAATAAGACATAAAATGTATATGCATTAATGTTAGATATTGTAGTTGTTTTGAATATTAAATGCAGATATTCATATAATAGTTCCTTAATTTATATTATTATACTACCGTTTTTTTAGTCTTATTTGTTTAAAATCTATACATTTAAAATCAGTACCATCTGTTTTTCGATTTTTACCATTCTCTATTTTTTTGACCATTTATTTGACCGTATCATTTAAACAATTTTATTGTTTAAAATCCATTACGTCCGTTTCCTTTTTTTGTTGTTCCCATTTATACTATGGTTCAGACTAGGATGCACAAAACAAGATAATCTACTCCAAGACTGAGCAAAAAAATATTCTTAGCTTTAACCTATATAGGCCAACAACTATGAAAAACCCTTGAATTAAATACAGCACATCCCAAAAGATACATGTGACAATATTGCATTAAATATGGCAAATCCCACTATAAATTTCCACAAAATTTTGATGTTTGACAATGAACCAGCTTGTTGTCTCTGTAGCCATAATGGATTTAAAAGTCACAAACCGTTATGACAATATTGCTCCTTTTGACCACAATAATAATACAACTCTTAACTAAATCACAACAGCCCTTGGCTGGCCGGCCGGCCGGCTGGCCGACCAAATCGATGGTTCTCAACGCAACCATATGCCCATTTCTATTTTCACCTATGTACAATTGCCTTGGTCAACCTGTTTGCAAAAGTTGGGCCCCACCCGAGAGCCACATGGTGGGTATTTAATGCCAAATGATGTTTCATCACCCATGACATGATGACCCTGGGGAAATGAAAAGGAGCTCCAATTTTTTATGTCAGCTTTTTCTGATGGGGGGGGGGGGGTAATTAATAAAGGTCAAAATAGAAGGAAAACAGATCCAGATTGCTTTTGTATATTAATTGTTGGATTTAGCGCTCAACTGGTCCTAATGCACTTAAATGGAAATAAATAAGTAGGAGGTAAAGGTCAAACATAAGATTTGCATCCCTTCCCCCATGTCCTCATCTCATACAAAGGACCAGATCTAGTGAGAGGCAAAAATAAGCTAAACAATGTAATAAGCATATGATTCTACACTCAGAACAGTAAGCTTTTCACCTTCCTCACCTCCCCCTGACCTGAAAATTTCCCTAATCTTCATTTTCCTTTGCTCTTTCTCATAATATTTTTAAAGCTACACATTCTATATCCTGCATATAATAAAGTCCCTGCAGAAACCTCACAAATATCCCCATTATCTGTATTCCTCTGGCAGGCGGTATCCAGTCATAACTATTTTGTCAGCAAACATCTTCCCGGTCTTCGGCATGATATGCCAATGCAGTGTTAAGTTGAATTCTTTCCCCCGGAGATTGCTTCCCTACATAATTGAGAGAGAGAGAGAGAGAGAGGACACAGGAAAATATTAGTTTATGCTCAGTGACAAGGAAAGGAAAATGACCTTGTGATGATGCTATGTAACTTGTCCAGTGCAGTTGACAGTGAATGGGGGAGTGCAAGAGAAGTTGCAGTGCAAGTGCCATACCTGATCCGTAAAACGATATTCGTTTGTTGTTTGAATCCAGAACTTCGCATGCTCTTTAGATGCTATAATACCATCCCAAAGTGAAACCTGTTCAATGAAAATGTTGAAATAAAGTAAAAGCATTGCACCACGTCTTTCTGCAGCAGAAAACTTAACGAGAAAGGAATGAATCTATTCGCATGTTGTTCAGTCTAAAATATCTATCCTTGTAATACTTTTTAATGCAGTTGACGACTTAAAATGCCTGCGTAACTTTCCTGTTCTTGAAAAGCTGTGTACTTTAACCTCATTGTAAATGACAGCTTTGTTGACACTGGAGAGGAAGCAATAAGGACCTCTGGTTTTACCTCTCATAAAGTATAAAATATTCAAAGAATATCAACTCCACAGTATATATCCATGATGACCCAGAAGCAACATGATTGTCGTTGTCATTACTTTCCAAATACCAGATCAAAACATCCTAATGGTATGCTATTATGTCCTTCAGTATCTTCACCAAATAAGTGCTATCAAGCACTGACAGAGTCGAGATGCCACACTTGGCTTGGTGGTAAGGTCTATCCAGCCGTCGATAGCAGAGACCAGGGATTGAATCCTGCTTCATGCACAGTTGTGTTGGTGAGCGGGCGTATGGGATTGAATATCATTGTAACCCACCCCCCCAAAAGAGAGAGAGAGAGAGAGAGAGAGAGAGAGAGACAAATCGACAATTTTGTGCTACAAACACAATCAAAACTCCCCGGGATTTTGAACAAACAGTCAAATTCAATCTGATAAGTGCATGCTGTATTCAGATCAGCACTATTTCAAAGCCTTCAGCTAACTGTTTATGTTCTTTTCAATATTACTTTATAAGAAATCACTCTATACTTTTTGGTGGCTCCACAAGAACCAGCAGTGATTCACCCCAAAAATCCTGAACTTAAGAAAAAGGTAGAACTAGACATAGTATAATGTCACGAAGGAACTGAAGTCTCTATAAGTCAATACTTAAC
>NC_056568.1:24595012-24607327 GCF_013358625.1 Macadamia integrifolia
AAAAAAAAAAAAAAACATAATGCCGGTTACTGGTACGTACTCAAATTTGGTGGAGACAAAATAGGAACACAAGAGAGAAAATAGAAGAGAGGGAATAAGATGGGATTGCCTTAGTGTAATTGGGAGGTTGCTAACCTCGGTTTTGGCTAACTGGGAGGGAGCCAACCTCAATTTCTTAAGAGAAATTTTAGGGATTAAACTTCTTGCTTTCCATTCCAATAGCATCTTATTAAATAGGTACATAAGAGAAGTTATCCATAACTAATATAACTCCTACTAACACCACAACTCCACGTACACACTATAACCGATCACGATGGCTCACAACACACACTCAATAAAAAACTTACCACTAATCCATGTTTGACTCAACCACTTAATTCTAACTAACCCAAAAAAATAAAATACTACTCTATTTGACCGTGCAAGGGTTGCACGTAACAAATCCTTCCCCCATAAGTTCAATCTTGCCCTCAAGATTGAAACACAAATATAATTCATATTTTTACCAGGATCCCAAATAAAAATTTTGCCGAAGAAAACTTCAATTTGGTAAAGCCCTGCCAAAACAATAAGGAGATGAATCTTCAAACAAACAACCGAATCAATCCATGAAGAGAAATACTTGGTATCACTATCTATCTTTTGGTCACATGATCAAGTATGAATCTTCTTGTGTTGCAGTATTTCATCATCTAATTTTGCTTCCTCTCCAATTACAATGATCTTGTTCAAACTCAAACCCTTCAAAGGTTCATTGGGCTCATCCAATAAGACTTCATGAGTTTGACAATGTACTTCTTTCTTCATGTCCTTCAATTCCGCCAAGTTCTGTTGGACACATTGATAAACTTTAGCCATCTTGTTGGAGATCGATATCATGTCCTGAACCGATAGCAAATAGCCTCAATGATCTCAATATTCATACCCATAGTTGTAGGATCGACTATGCTCTAATACCAGATGGTATGTACTGAAATTTGGTGGAGACAAAATAGGAATACAAGAGAGAAAATAGGAGAGAGGGAATAGGATGGGATTGCCTTAGCGTAATTGGGAGGTCGCTAACCTCAGTTTTGGCTAATTGGGAGGGAGCCAACTTCAATTTCTTAAGAGAAATTTTAGGGATTAAATTTCTTGCTTTCCATTCCAATAACATCCTATTAAATAGGTAAATAAGAGAAGTTATCCATAACTAATATAACTCCTACTAACACCACAACTCCACGTACACACTATAACCGATCACGATGGCTCACAACACACACTCAATTAAAACACTTACCACCAATCCATGTTTGACTAAACTACTTAATTCTAACTAACCCAAAATAATAAAATACTATTCTATTTGACCGTGCAAGGGCTGCACCTAACAGTTACAAAAGTGACAACATATATATAGATGTAACATTGTATAAAATGCAGAGACATGCATGTTAACCTTTATGTGCAGCAGGAAATATGTCACCATAAGCCGATTCTATACTAATGGATCAAGGATTACTAAATTTTGATAGTTTTCAAACTGAAGTCAAAGCATCTCTGATTTTGCTTCAGTGCAAACAAACTCCAAATATATATACAGTAAGATGAAGCAAAGCTTACTTGATTCAGGGAATTCTGTGGGGTTTCATACTCAGCAGCTAAAAACACAAAAACCTGCACAAATAAACAGCCAATCAGATTGTTTTTTAACTGTTTAAACTTTAATCAACTTCTCACCCCACAGTGTTTGAAACACATGATGAACATTTGACCAACAAAACATAGTGTTCTTGGCATCAATCCAAATGTAAAATGAGAATAATTAGTCAATACATGATGTAATTTCAAATATTGAAGGAACACACACAACTTACATGGAAAACTTGAGATGACAGAACATGTAAATTAGCAGAGAACATTTTTCACTTTCTACTGTCCAACTTTCTGAAATTTTCAAAATACAAGGCAGACAAGGCTTGGTGGTAATAATTGGAGAATGAACAAGGAATTGAGGTTAAGCAATGACTACATGGAGGTTTTCTCTCAAGTGGTGAACTACCACCAGCCCAGGTGACGGGGAGAGGGCAGTGACAAGCCAACAGTATGTAGCATGCTCTCAGAATTATATTATCCTAAACTCATGTCTAGACCCCAAAAATCAATCTATGGGGTAAAACTCGTTGAAACATAGGACTTCCATACCAACTTAGAAACTAAAAAAAATCAGAAAAAAGGCTAAACTTCTGGAGAACATAACAACCAAAGTACTTGATGCGTAGGAATGGAAATAAGTAGGGTGGGGGCAAGGTCTAAAATTCCTTCGGTAAATCCAAAATTTCGTCTAACATCCATGCAACTTTGCATGTGACTCAAACTTGTGCGGAAGACCGACCTACTCCTACCTAGGAAGTCAACTAAGCAAACCCGCTTATTTAGACTCGGAATGAGCGCAGTAGGCTTCCAAGATGGACTGAAAGACTCTGGCTTCCTGAATAGTAGCTCTTCTAAAAAGCATCTGTTCAATCAATCAAATTCTCTATGAGAGCTCCTGGAAAAGATTACTATATGTTTCACATAGTTTCTGATGATTATGATCATTCAGCAGGATAAGTTATGTTCCAAGGAGATCTCCTAGGTATTGCCAATTGAAGAGTGGGTCACAACACTCTGTAATACAGGTCGAATGTGCAAGCACGTGAGATGGTACAGCATAGTTAAGTATAGATGCTATAGCAAAAAAATAGAGAGAAATCAACGAACTACAAAGTCACATAACCATGTCATTAAATAGGCTAACCTGTTTTGTGTTCCATGTAAACATTGATTGTAAATCAGCAGATACATTCAAGGTCAAGCTGACCTGCATAAAAGAAAATTAAACATGTAAATTTGATTTGCACTTGAAGCCATTGCACACATACAAAATTTCAACGATGAACCAGTTCAAATGATTACTGTGAACCCAAAACATGGGGATGAATAACACAGAACAATATAAAAAGGAATTCCTATATATATATATATATATATATATATAAAGGAAACAAAAACAACACACAGTATCTTGAGGAACCTATTTAAAGCCCATAATCATCAGGCAGACTCCATAGTCAGGTAACATTACATGGTCTATCATGCTCTTTTTGTTCAATAAATAAGGATTTGGTCTTTCGAATGTTGGCATAATAATTTAATAAGTGATCATATGAGGTTTGCTTGGCTAGCTCCATGTACCTCTACAATAGTATCACTGATCAAAATACCATGCACAGTAGATCACTCAATAATGTCAAATGAAGATGGTTGGTCTTGACATCAACTATACATATAAAGAAGCCCATTAGAAGCCCCACATTACAGATGTGAGTGTGAAAGATAATCATGCAAATGATGGTCACAAGTCCTCATAAAGGGAAATCACTATCTACTTCAGAATTCCTACATTCAGACGCTAAGCAAGGTCAAGTAAAAGATGTTCAAGATGGCCAAAAAAGCAGAGACTATGCAGTACCAATACATATACAGTTTTATTTCAGTAATTGCCATTTCCATGAGGCCACCGTTATGCAGAGAATTTAGTTATCCCTTAGCATTTAAACAAAAATTATAAAATGGGAAAGCAAAAGCATTGGTCTATCAATCTCTACATATCCAGATAGGCCAAGATTTTATGCAAGGCTACTTTGGGAGCAAAATAGTCTGAAGTGTTTTGGGCAGGAGCTAAGGGTGGTGACTTTCATTATGGGTGCATGTGTGGAAGTGAACTATGGGCATATGGGATAAGTATGTTTTTAATACTATGCTGGTAGTAGGAGGTGAGGAGAGGGTTAGAATGGGGAAGAACAATTGGACTGGTAGGGTTGCTTTTGTGGTATGTGTCTTTTTTTCTACCAAGTTCTTGAGGAAAGAGGTTGCTGAAGATATTTTTGAAGAGGATAAGGTAATATGGAGTGTGGCTTTTAATAGAAGAAGATTGGCATACTCTAACAAAGGCGTTTATGTGGTTATAATGCTTGTTTGAAGAGGTGCAGGTGGTAAGGCTAGGGATGAATTATTGTAAATGGCCTATTACTATATATGGAATTTTACCTTTACCTCTTACCATGGACATTTGACTGTGGAAGGTGCTGCTATCTCTGATTTGAGAATAGTGTGGGGAAAGGCAGTTACTCCTTGGGTTGAAGCATTAAATAGATAGTGGCCAAGATCAAGTATTGACTAATGTTTAGCCAAGGGAATAAATCTCACTAGCAGATGCAAGATATGCAAGTTCAATGTGGAGATGGGTCTACGTATCTTTATCAAGCACAGTGTTGCCCCTCAAGTATGATTTCGTTTTCTCAAAATGTTTTAGGTTTTTTGGCCCAAAATGAAAGAAAGGCTATTTTGGAGAAAGGTTTGATTTTGTCGAAGATGGTATCCTTTTGCAATTTGATGGGATAGGTAATAGGTTCGTATATGATATTTCAGAGGTCGTAAATGAGAGGCATCTTTTCCGTTTTAGCTTCTTATCCAAAAGGGAGAAGACAGGGAGGAGGAATAAAAATCACAAGGAAACCACTAGAGTTTAAATTCAACATCTTCAGACTTCCCCGTGATTCAGCATCCATATTCATATAAAAATCCAGCAAGCCGCAAATTTTCAGAGCCCAATTAGCTAAAAAATAACTCAAGAATTGCCTAATTCTCTGAAAACCTGGAAAATCTTTAAGTCATTTGCCGTTCTAAAGCGTGACCTAGTGCGAATTTAAGAATTCTAAGATATCCCCAGGAAAACCCTAATTCTTTACGCCAAAAAAGGAACAGGAAAAATGAAATAAAATAAAATAAAGGAAACAAAAGAAGAGGAAGAATTATTACCTCGTCATTACCGTTTGGATGTTTCTGAAACCAGTTTATGTTCAGTACCTGTAAACATCAAGAAGTTCTAACAAGACCGTTGAATTCATATCAGATGCAAAGGAGACGACATTGAGAGAGAATTAAGCGTTAACCTGGACATCCGCCGTGGGAGAGGGGGCATTGAGATTGTCAGAGAAAGAGGCCATTGTGCACATCACTGCCAGGATCGTCACTGCAAAAGTAAGCAAGGCGTTCGCTCGGTAACCGAATGAATGCATTCTCTCTCTCTCTCTCTCTCTCTCTCGCCGGAAAACAGAAAAGTTGCAGAAGTCGACCCCTTTCTTCGGACGATCGAGGAAAGTGATACACCGCAGTACGTTTCGCTTTTTACTGTCGGGTGGCCGAGAGCAGGTTCTGTGGTTTTGGCAAGAATGACACTGCCGGACGAATCAAATGAAAAGAAAGAGCATCTTCCGGACGAACCTTGTTGGTCTTTCAGATACTCAAAGATGTGATGTCCTGACGTGGCAGGGCCAGAGATTTACCTGTTTCTCGCATCACGTCTGCTGATGTAGCAGAAATTAACCCAATAGGGTTTCGTCAAAGTATAGCCAATAGCGAATAGGGTTTCTTTAACTGATGAGTCAGCCGTCCAGCAAGGCGTTGACCAACTTTTGTTCACTAGGTTTTGACGGGACTGTCACATAGAGCTGCTAAGTTAGAAAATTTCGGCGAAGAAATTAGAACGCACTCTCCACATATGAAGAGGAACAATATGGAGAACATCTCTAAGAACCTCGAAAAATACTTGTTGAACTTGCATGACTAGGATTCCCAATTGCATTACAATTAATATTTAGTTTTGTCCGCCCTTCTCGATGTTTTTCGCATAAAATCCTCGAGATTGGGTTGGATTGGGTTGGGTTGGGTTGAGTTAGGTTAGGAGAACAAATGACCCCGAAATATCTTAAAAGTTCTGACAATATCTGAAATATGCTTAATTGCTTTCATTTCTAAGGCTCCATTTGGTATCGTTTTAAAAAAACGTTTTTGGAATTTTTTTGTTCTATTGGAATGAAAATACGGGATCTTCTGTTTTGTGCACTAATGGTCTGTTTCTGTTTTTTTAGAACAAAAAGTGAAAAAAAAATTGAAAAAACGAGATTGAACGGAACTCCAAAATGGAGTTCCGTCTTCCCAGTTTCGTTCCATTTTACAAAAAAAAAAAATATCGTTCCCGATAAAAATTTGAAATTTTGAAACACCATTTTTTTGTTTAAAAACTGCATTTTGACACAGAAACTGAAATTTTCGTTTTTGACACGAAACGGCGTTTCTGGAACAGAAACGATACCAAACGGGCTCTTACCAAATCTGGTTTCAAATCAATATAAGAGCATCCTTCCACTCTTCCTTAGATGGTCACGCGGATTTTGATTTTCTCTTACACTAAGAGAAAAGTTCCTTGAATATATTCATTCTAGTTCTTTAATGGTTATGGACACTCAAACATTACAATAAGTCTAAAATTCCAAATGATACAAATAAATCTCCAAGCATACAAATAATCAAACATTGACTCATATTTTTATCTTAGTAATTACAACATAATCCTTATATGTTATTATCATTAAGTGTTATCTAATATTAATATGTCTTAGATGCAGTTTCAATTCCAATCAATTCCTTATTGGTGTTTCATTTCTAGAATCATGGGAAAACCTGTTCTAAAATCATCCCTATCTCATTTATTTATGAATCAGTTTCAAAATCAGCTCTCAAAACCGTCTCATTTAGTAATTGGACCGATCGATTTTGGGCTTAACGATGGGTCAGCTCCAAGAAGGTTTGGCCGGTTCCAATCTCAAATCGACACCGTTTAAAGGAACTAATAAATTTGGAGCGGAGTTATTATAAAATTTTAAGCTTGACTAAGTGATTCTTATTTGGTGGATCATGGTAGAAAATTCAAACATATTCTTTGTAATTACGACATAAACTACTTTATATTTGTTAGGAAAACTATTCTAGAACCATCCATTCCACTTATTAATCGATTTCAAAATTATCTTATTATCATTATAAAAAGAAAAAAACTATCTTATTATGGAACGTAACTAGTCAATTTGAAGAAACTTTTCGCTTTGGAACGAAGATGTTATAGAATTTCAAGAGTCACCAAATGTCACTTCAAGCATATCCTCTTAGAGAGATAATGTCGACATTTATTATTTTACGCACGTAATCATTAATTAAGTTAGTTTGGAGGCATGCATTCCATAAACCCCTTGAGAATTAATATATATATATATATATATATTGTAAATTATGAGGTGCTCGTGCTAATCATAGACCACGGATAAGTAATCGAATAATAGTAGATTATGCTAATTCAAAACCATAATCTTCTGACCGAATGATGATAGAACAAAGACTTTCTTTCACTAGGCTATCAACCTTGACGAATTAATAGTATCTTCATATTTGAAATTTGAATAATGACTCTGTGTATATATATATATAACACTAATACACACAATGAGGGCCAAAAGCAGTGATCATCATTGGCCGTTTATTGCTGATCAACCAGATGAAATCTACATCTAATTCATATTTTCAGCTCACCATTAGTATATTGGTTGTTTTAAGCAGAGGAAGTGAAGTTGAAGTTGGCGCATGTGGTTTGCCTGAAGAGCAAAGAAGAACTGAACCCGAGTCTGGAGTTGGCTAGATCAAACTGTAGCAAGTTATCCTCCAATTGATACCCACCAATCACTATAGATGTCCTGGGCTTCGACCCTCCATCCAGAAACCCAAGACACAGCACATCATTGCTCACCTGCACCATCGAGTTTGCCCCGAAGATCCTCCAGAACACGCTTTGACTCTCTAAAATCAGATCGATCCACGGCACCGCCGGTCCAACTCGGGTACTACCCACGTTCTGCGTGCTGAAGCAAACGCCAAATGGTGACACAGCCCCAACTCTGGTGATGTTCCTGGCCTCCGACGCCTTAACGAAAGCCTCTGTCACGGCCTTGTATATTGACGTCTCCATGACTGTGTATGGATTGACGGTGCTGATCTTGGTCCCACCGTAGCCATTCCTGTTGATGGACAGCAAAGATTTTTTGATGGGCACGGCCTCGTTGCTGACGTTGATGGAATTGACTTTGATGAAGTACTCCGTCGAAGCATCGCCTGATGTGTAGGCTGATGCGGTGCTCACGGGGTTGATATAGAGCTTGGTGTAGATTAGATTCGTGGAGGCATCGGTGTTCTGGAGGAATTTGTAGGGTCCACTACCAAAGAACAGGACACCGTTGGATGAAGTGGAAGACGAGAGGCAGATAGCGAATGTCTTGTTGAAATGAAAATCGGATGCGAACTGAGAGGGCAAGGAGATGTTGGTGCGACCCAGTCCAGCCATTCCCTTAGAGCCGCTGGCGAGGCCTTCCAAGAGAGACGTAGGGGCGCAAGCGAAGAGAAAGTGAGATACGGTCACCACCTGACCAGGGGTAGACCCATCGGTGGATTGGATGGAAACCTTGTCAGAGCCGAGGTCTCCGGTGGTGGCGGTGTGAGCAATGGTGTTGTCTATGATGACACCGCAGGTGTTGTTATGGCAACCGGGTTTAGGAGCAGAGTAGCATTGGCTGCAGCCGGTGGACTTAGCGAGGGAGCATTGGGAGGAGTGGCAACGAGCGGGGCGGTAAGTGGATGAGTTGTAGCCTTGATCGCAATCAACCCAGAGGGACTGGCCTCCTAAATCGACTACGGTACTGATTGATACGAGTGGGGTTCTCTGGTTGATACGGGTGAGGTATTGAAGTGTGGAAGCATCTTTAGAGACCGGAAGGACGAGAGCCCTGGGATGGAAGTGTTTAGCGTTGGACAGTGTAGCCAGGAGCAGCACAAGTAGAGAAGATGCGAGCAAGAAAGGAAGAGAGGGAGCAGCCATGGTTAACTAATTCTGTGAGGCTTTCGTTGTGGAGGTCTCCTTTTATAGATGGGGTTATGGATTTACGCTATTCATTTTTTGTATACGACGCCGACTCGTAGCGGCTAACGTCAAGGAAGGCGACTGAAGATGAGGGAGGGGAGGGTGGTTGGAGAGTTAAAGTTTGACTTTGACCATGATCAGGTTTCTCTGCCGTGATTAGATGATGAATATTGGCTGAACAAGTGTGGGCCGTTTGATTGTTTGTGTAGTCTTTGGGAAAATTGAGCCGCGAATTATTGGAATCATAGAGAGCTGTCAATAGCCTGTAACTGGAGAAAGTTTGTCTCGTCTGAAAGTTGGAGTGACACGTTTGACTTTGACAAAACTCAGATAGATTGATTAAGCACGTGGCGGATTTTGCGCCCATTGGAAAGTCCATGTCATATAACGTGATGACCACTACAAAGTGTTAGCCCGAGTCCCACGGGCCCTTTAGAAAAGGAAAATAATCATCCGTTTTTTTCATCCCTCTTTTTTCTTGTTTTGCTACTTGTAGAACGCGACATCTGGATAATTTTAAGACCAACGCATCGGATGCAATAGTCTTCACCTAATTTTGACCGTTGATCTCTTTGTTGTTTACGTGTCGCATTCTGCAGGTAGCAAAACAAGGAAAAACATGAATGAGAAAAACAGAGGATTTTGATCCTTTAGAAAATGAGATATATGGTGGGACAAAAGCTTACTGCAAACCGCCTGCTGCCAGTAATCTGAGGCGCTGCAATTCCATCTTGTTCCATCTTAAAAAGGGGTATTTTGAAAAGAGAGAATTATCAGGATCCGACGGCCCTCGGCCGTAGGATGCACATTGAGTGCACCGGTGCTCTTCAGAAAGATCTATGCCGGTTGATCTGGTGTTGCCCAAGTCCACAATACAAGTGGAACAAGATCCTTTCCAACAGTTGGAAAGATTGACACATTGCCAAATACAGAGATACGCATTCTCGATCTTTTCAATCATTGAATGTACATTGGACCTCCAATGGCATTGAAGAGGATCTGAATCTAACACAGTTGGATTTAGAAATATCATATTATCGTGGTTTTGCACTGAAGATGTTCTTGTGCATCTTTTCATTGGTTTCACATGTTAATATTGTCTGCACAAGGTTAATACGATTTTTTCTTTATTTTAAAATTAAAAACACTTGAAATGATATTTTATAAAGCTTTGTTTGGTTGCAAGGAGAATTAAAGGAAAGGGAAGTGAATTTTCATACTTAAAAAAGAAATGTATGTATTCATTACCTCATATGGCTATAATATTAATTTCAAATCATTCCATATTTGATTATAAAATTTCAGTTTACTTTGCATCTAAAACCTTTTAATATAATATGTAAAATGTATCATTACTACATATAGTTAAAAAAAATTAAGCAATTTATATAATCATATTGGATCACATAGGGTAATGATTACAAATATTTCTATTTCAAGTATCAAAATTTCACTTCACTTCTCTTGAAATTCCACTTATAACCAAATAGAGCTCAAGAAAATAGAATTATTCCATTTCAACACATAAGATTACTGGTAGAGGGCAGTTTACAGGGAATTTTTTTCCCATTTTGGTTGGGGGTGGGAATTGAACAATGTGAGAATCTGAATTTGGTCCAGCTAATTCTAAACCGAATTCATTTTGAATCAGCCGGAATCAATCAAATTCCACCAGAACCCTATGAAAGTAGTGTGAATCGTCCGATTTTTCCGACTCGATTTCAATTCTCGAAATATTGGAATTACCTGACAGTCCACCCATGAATACGAAAAATAATGTCGTTTGGATATTTAGGATGGAAAATAGTTACAATGTCAGGTTTCTACATAATCATTTTCTCTTTCAAAAAAAAAAAAAAAAAAAATTTCTTCATCAAACTTGACTTGGCAACCAGGACACTTATCCTGTGAGTTGTCATCCACTGATATTGTTTAATCAATGCTTCCTCTACTTTCGCATTACTTTAGATTTTTGAAAATGTTATCTGTTGAAAAAAAAAAAAATTGTTTTATGATGAAGGATGTGATAACAATGGTGCACCTTTTGATATTATATGTGGACATTTAAATTGAGTGGGTCTTTCGAGTTGAATGAAGATTAAGAGATGAATAATTAGTCAAAATCTAGGTTCTAATAACTTGATTTGTTTAAATTTTCTTGTCGCTTAGGTCAGTTGGTTGGGAATTCGAGTTAGCATGTCCTGTTGTCATTCATTGATCTTGTAAACACGTTGTTTTAACTTGGGGGCAGTTTTTTCCTTTAAAAAAAAAAAAAAAAGATAAAGTTTTAAGAAGAATCCCCTCACCTTCTTGAAAGTTCAATATATTGTATATTATCTTCAATCTTGAATAACTCTCCAATTAAGAAGGCAAAAAAGCTCCATTAAAAGTAGCATTTCAAGTTGAGAGAAAAATAGCAACAAAAGTCTGCAAAGATTAATCATTTGAAAAAAGAGCCTCTAAAGTTGATAAAATAATGGTATGAAAAGTTCCTCTCCCCGCCCCGCCCCGCCCCGCCCCGCCCCGCCCCGCCCTAGCCCTAGCCCTAGCCCTAGCCCTAGCCCTCGCCCTCATTCTCATTATTTAACTTTCTAGTATATTCTCTCATACTAGCAATTTGGGGAAAGTATACATTAATACATGTATTTGCGTCTCAACCAGTAGGAAATTGGAATGAATATGATAGTTTGGGGATTTTTCCATGATGGGAAAGAGAGAAGTAGACTTAGTGCTAGTTATTGATGCCTTACGATAAATAACAAAAATGCACCATAGCAAGCTTTTGCATTTTCTCCTTTTTCTTTCTTTTCAATCAATTTAGGACTGACAATATATTCTTATATATTGATCAATTTATTATTTATTCAACGTACTTTCAAATTTTTATTTATCTATAATTTTCTTATTTAATATTTGAATGGATCGGTCAGTCTCTTAAACAATACCAAATAATTAATTATTGGAGATAAGGGTTCACACATTTGGCAAACATTTTGACATTTTTTTCATGACATCCAACATGATCGATCATTACACGTATTATGGAACACACACAAACAAATATTTTTCCTCCTTAAGAAACTTTTTGATTGTTCGATTTCTTACCTATACCCCGCTATGTTTCTTTCTTAACACTTTTATTTTTTGGGAGAAGACAATAATATTAGTAGAAATCTTATTTGTTAAAATTAACAACACATTAGAAAACGGATTGCAGAAGAAAAACGAGAGGAAATCACACACACACACTTTCTTATTTGCCAGTAGTGCCCATGGCCCCAAGAAGTCAAGCCATCAAGGGATCGACTCTCATGTTTCTCTTTTGTGTCATAACGCCACCCTTCCCTTCCCCAGCCTAGTAGTGGTTAAAATCTGATGTAAAAAAAAAAAAAAAAAAAAAGAAATGTAGGATTGGCATGCAAAAAGGGGAAAAAAAAGATGATATGAAGAAAATATCGAGTTCTATTTTTTTTTTTTTTAAA
>NC_056568.1:24607347-24658408 GCF_013358625.1 Macadamia integrifolia
AATCTCTCACACTTCTACAAAAAAAAAAAAAATCTCACCCCATTTTTGTTTGACTAAGTCTTACAGTCGTTATTCTCTCTCTAGTCTTTCATGTGAACATGCATGGTGGGTGACGTGGGTTTAGCTGAATTTGTGCTCAATCCCACCTCTCAGTCTCTCTTTTTCTGATTCAATTATTTGAGTAATAGGAAATGAATTTAGAAAAATAAAAAGAACTAAATATTATATTTTTATCTTTAAAATTAAAATTTTTAATTTTTATATCATTTGTATGTTATATACATATAATAATTGATAGATAATATCAAACAAGTATTACAAATATTAAAAATAACATCCGAACTTTTTATTTTTGTAAATGGATAATTCCCGAATCCGAATCTAAAGTCAAATTTTATTATCACTGCTATTTTTACTGATATTTTGATCGAATCGTTGAATTAATGAAACGAATTAATCTGGATCATTCTCAAATCCGAATTTATTAACTATGCATGAGAACGACAAAATGAAAAAAGTGTGAAAAAAAAAAAAAAGTTACCTTTGATGTGAGGACCCTCCGGGAGGACTTAGAACAAGTCGATTGTCTGCTCAATAGCGAGGAAGAGAAGCCTAAACTAGAACTGGCCATATCAATCTGTAGAAGATTATTCTCCAATTGATATCCCCCAACCATAATCGAGCTAATGGGTCTCCATCCCCCATCTAGCATCGCCAAGCACAGCACATCCTCGTTTTCCCTTACCATAGAATTTGAGCCCCAAATTCTCCAAAACACCATCTCTCTCTGCTAACACCAGATCAATGGTAGGCACTTCCGGCCCAGTTCTGGCTCTACCTATATTGTTTGAACTGAAACATAACTGGAAAGGTGGCACAGATTCTACTCTAGTCATGTTAAAGATGTTGATCGCTGCTTCACTGAAAGCTTCTGTAAGGCTATCAAAGATTGAGGTTTCCATTTTGGTGTAAGGAACAACTGTGCTTATCTTCGTTCCTCCTATTCCTTCACTGTCGATCAATAGCAAAGATGCATTCAGAGGTAAAGATTTTCCACTTGATTGATTTCACTCCGACGAAGTGGTCGGCGGAGGAATCACGACCTGCAACTCCCTGTTCAATGGAAACTGCCCTGGTCACCGGATTTTCGATCAGTGGAGTGTACATAAAATACTTTGAGGCATCCATGTCAGGATGCAACATATAAGGTCCATCACCGAAAAAAATAACACCTTGTGATGCTTTCGCCGGCAAGCAGATGGCGAATTTCCGGTGAAGCCAAAGGTTGCAGAGATCTGTGATGGAAGGGAGATTCGGCTGTTTCCAAGGCTATTTCCAAGGCCTAGCATTCCTTTGGCACCGATGGGTAGGCTTCTCAACAACAATGTTGGGGCACAAGAGAAGAGGAATCTTGTGTGGGTGATAGATTTGGAACCCACTTGTGTGAATGGGAGTGGAAGGGTGAGGATATCTTCCACGAGCTCCCCTGCGGCGGCCTTGTGGGATATGGTATTTTGTGGATACAGACGACATATATATCGTTGTTGCAGTCGCAGGTTCCACCTCCGGTGGGTCTGGCGGCGGAGCATTGGATGGCACCGGACGGGGATAGAGGATGGGGAATAGTAGCCGGAGTGGCAGTCAAGCCATAAGAAAAGGCCTCCAAGATCTATGACCAGCCTGAGGGAGATGGGCAGAGTACCTTGATTAATGTGGGTTCCATACTGGAGGGTTCTAGCATCTTTCCAGACAGGAATGGGTAGAGTCTGGTGTGGAGAGAGAGAATTGCGAGAAGAAAAGGAGGCCGGAGAAGAAGAAGAAGAGAAGGAATTGAAGAGTAGTGATACTATTAGGTCTGGCAATAGAAGCCATGGAATTGAGGAATCGAAGGAAGTGTCTGAGTCTGAAGGAAAGAATGAGATGTGAAGTGAAGAACCGAAGACGAAGGATAAAGAGCAGATGGAGTTCGTGAAGTTAGGCGGTGGCCCGCCACGTACGGCTGAGACTTTCAAAAGAGATGATGATATATGAAATAGGAGTGTAGGACAAAGGAACTTTCCACCTCAACATCAGATCAATATCACAATGAACGGATAAGATCAAAAGACCTAAACCTGAGTTTTTTTTTTTTTTTGATAAAACTAATCTGTTTTTTCCAACTTGACTTTGACGCTTTTCCCATTTTCCATTCCCCACAGCTCCACTCAGAAACTGTGCTTTGAAGTTTGACCAACTTGCTTTTTTAATTTAAATATTTTAAACAAAAAAGAATTTAAATGTTTTAAATGTTCACCAAGATGTAAGGGTGTCAATTTTAACTTGAAAGCAAATACTGAAATTGAAATTGAAATTGAAACCAAATCGAATTAATTGGATCGAAGCTGAACCAAATTTATTCAGTTTAAATTTCAGTTTGATTATGTGAGCATGTTATTTGGTTCGACTCAATTTTGGTTTAGGTTGTCAGAATCATCGATTCGAATTAAAATCGAACCGAAACCAAATCGAATTACTCTTATCATTCAAGAGTTTTTTTTTTTTTTAATGTGATAAGTGTTTTTTACAATTTATCATTACATATTTACAAGCTAAGATAATTTTGGAGTTAGCAATGGCCATAAAGCTTATAACTTGGGCCCATTATGGCTTTTGGTTAATCATAGTCATGGTTCAAAAGTGAAACCGTTTTTATAACCGAATTTAAATCGAGGTATAAAACTGAATTAAAATTATATATCGAAACTGAATTGGAATCGAGTTGAATTGAATAGATTTGAATATCTAAATATAGAACCGTGTTGGTTTTCGATTCGGTTATGATCTACCGTATTATCATTTGGAATAGAACTGAAACCAAACCAAATAATTCGAAACCGAACCATTTGACACTCTTACCAAGATGATACCTAATTCTAACGTTGACATCCTCCCAACTCCCAAGGTAAGTTGATAAGTGATCGTTTATCCGGTTCTTTCTTACAAAAAAAAAAAAAAAATCCGATTCAAATGTTCAAATTGGGATGGTATTTAAAAAACTTGAGAGAATATTTGCGGATTGAAAGGGGGAGTGAATTATTCTATGAGCCTAGATTGCGGGAAAGTTATTGCAATTGAAGAGTAACAAAATTTTTTCCATGACAACCATATATTTTGATGAGACTTTCTTAGTTGATTATAAGGCCCACCTACTCATTGAAAGAGTTGACCTATTAACCAGCTTTTCCTTCGTCTTCAAGACTATATAAATGGTGATCTTCTGCGATGAGTATTCCGGAAGATAAGCTTGTGATCGAAGAGGTTTAAAAATTCTAATTGGGGAGACTTGTAGAGGGAATGAAATGTCATCTTCAGGGGATGGAAAGATCCTTATGGGTTGGAACTGTTGGGGGTTCCATGTGGATGACAACATAATAATTACACATTGAAAGTAGGTGGTCTGATGTGGAAATTTATTGACCTTTAACATCTTTTTTTTGATGGCTAAGGTTTGGGATTGGAATCCTCTCCTGAACAGTAATCACCTGGGCTTGTCCATAATTACTTGGGTGATCGACACATGTCTAAGAGGTGATCCAATGACTTTAGGTGCGATGCCTTTGTTCTGATCAATAGAAGCACAACTTTTAAATCACCGTTTGGACACATGGTTCAAATAACTTCGGACTAACCTAGACAGTCAACGCTTAAAAGAAGAGCCGGATTCTAACTTTTGAGAATAAATTATACTTAAGTGCCTGTCTACTAATTTTAAAGCCAAGGTTTAAAAGGGCGCTCTCCTTAATGACTTTTTTTTTTTTTTTTTTATAATGCGCGTCTATATTGCTGCTCTTGCGAAGTTGAAGGCTAGCTTTGATCTTCTTCAATCCATCTGGGTTTAAACTTTTCATACATCACACTTCATCAATTAATTGGTAAGATTAGTAAAAGTATCTCAACCAGCTGGGTTTTATCCAAAGGTTATAGATTGCAACTCAATCTTCGCTTGAACTCCCTTTGGGAATGGGAGGTGAAAACTATGAACCAATTTTTCTGCCAACCCAATATCTAGAAGATTTCTGATTTGAAGTTGAAGGATTGTTTATTCTAGAAGGACAACCAATCTCCAAATTCAATGTAAGCACACGGATTAATGATAACACATACAAGTTGGGACTTTCACAACTGGGCTCATACTTAATGTAATGAAAGTCAAAATTCTAAAATATTTTGTCTGGTTATTAATAAAGAAGAGTCAAATTTCGGACTAAATTTTTCTTGGTTGTAACATTCATGTTTAGATTATGCATGGATTCGTCATTAACTTTCATCTCCTTATTATTTATATTTTGAAATACTTTTCTTTGGTTCAATCAGAAAATGGTTAGACGATGAGATTCTCCTTCTAACTTGGGTCGCAAAACTGCGATATTAAAATTGAGGAAACTTATTCTATTTATTAAAACCCAAAAGACTTGAAGTTTTCCATTGGATTTGCCTCCTGCCTTCAAATATGTTATGTCTTGGATTAGTTACCTTAGCAATCATCACTAAGGATTGCCACTATTTTCCAATCTACACTAAAAATTTTAATTATATACAAAAAATTAGTGTACTAAAGATGATTGATGAAGTGATATGCATGCAATCGTTTGCATGTCTTGAAATGTTTTAGGAAATTTATTTATATACTATTTTGGAAATAAAAAAAAAAAAAAAAATAATAATAATAGTAATAATAATAATAAAAAAAATAAATAATAATGATAATGATTACTTTTAGGCTATGTTTGGCAGCCAAGAGAAGAAAAGAAAAAGAAAAAAGAATCTAGAAAAGAAAAGAAAAGAAAAGAAAAGAGAAGAAATGGTGAGAAAATAAAAAGAGTATGTATGTTTGGTTACCAAGAGAAGAATGGAAAAGAAAAGAAAAAATTCAAAAAATTTTGAATTTTAATAGAGAGATAGACACATAGGAAATCATTTGTGTAATCATTCATTTTTTGTTTTATTATCTTTTCATATTTTCTCATGTTTCTTGTGTTTTTAGCAAGAAAATTTTTGGGGAAACAAAAGAAAATTTCCCAATTCCCAAAAGCAATTTGGAATTTGAAAAGGGGAATCTTTTATTCGGTGAAAACATACCAAGTTCAAAAAAAAATTCTTAACCCAAAAAAATTGTACTTTTTTCACTCAGTATCCTAAATTTCCCTTAGGAGTACAAAAAATAAAGCTGGGCTGACTATTTTTTAAATCCCCAATCCAGTCCTTGTTTCCCTTGTATTGGTGTGTACATGTACTATTGGGTAGCATTATCTTGCCTTTTGTATACAAAAGCCCTGCTCGAACTCATGGCAGGCTTGGGTGGGCTCCGGTTTGCTGGGCCAATTCCCTTTATAAGATATATGATAAGCCTCTTAAATGTCTCTTCAATTCAGTCCAGTAAATGCCTCTTAAATTTTTTCTATCAAACTAAAAATGTCTCTTAAATCCGACTTTACTAAAAATGGGTCCAGTACTCATAATTTAAATCTTGGTGATGTGAAACTACTCTCCGATTCAAGCTGAATCATCTAAATCAGATTCAGGAAACCATGGGATATATAAATTTCCAAAATCTAAGCAACCATGCAAAATTAGAGTATATCCCACACACCCAGAACAT
This sequence comes from Macadamia integrifolia, assembly GCF_013358625.1. Lineage (NCBI taxonomy): Eukaryota > Viridiplantae > Streptophyta > Magnoliopsida > Proteales > Proteaceae > Macadamia > Macadamia integrifolia. The sequence continues at coordinate 24,612,986 of NC_056568.1, forward strand.
TTCTGAAACTGCTAAAATATTATGCCCAACTGGCATTGAAAATTTGAAATATAAAAGGCTAGCTTTCCCAATTCGCATTTCGCTTTTTATTTTTCTGTTGGCTTTGGATTAAGACACTAGCTCCTTTAACTGGCTTTATTCTATTTATTACGAGCTAACCAGCTTCACCGGCCTCCCAAGCAGAATCATTATTATCAGAATTCAAAAAGCTAGTGAAGTCATTCTCAATCATCGTCTCCCATGGCAGTCCTCTCTAGCTCCTACCTCTTCTGCTTACTGTTCTTCTTCCTTCCCTGCTTATACTCATCAGCCTCTTTACCCAAAGCCCTTCTCATACCCATCACGAAAGACCACTCCACCCTCCAGTACACAACCAAAATCAAGCAGAGAACTCCCCTGCAACCCACAAATCTAGTCGTCGACCTGGGTGCTTCTTTCAATTGGGTCAACTGCGAGAAGAACTATCAATCCTCTACTTACAAACCCATCTCCTGCAACTCCTCTCTCTGCGCCTCCCTCAAATCCTTGGCTTGCTCCAACTGCTACGAACCCCCTCACCCTGGCTGCGCAAACAACTCCTGCGCCCTCTTCCCCGAGAATTCCGTGACTCGGAAGTCCACCATAGGCGACGCTCTCATCGATGCCATTGCCTTACCCACCACCGACGGAAGCAAACCTGGTCCACTCGCTCTGATCTCCGATTTCGTCTTCTCCTGTTCTCGAACTTTCCTCCTCAAAGGCCTGGCCAAGGGCGTTGCCGGAGTTGCCGCGTTGGGTCGTTCAAATTTCTCCCTCCCAGCTCAGATTAGCACCTCTTGCTCTTCTCCGTACTTGTTTGCGCTTTGCCTGTCCGGTTCACCCACGGCTCCGGGTGTTGCTTTCTTAGGCACCGGTGGGCCCTACGTGTTCGTCCCACAACAGGTGGACCTTTCCAACTCCCTGATGTACACACCTCTCATCCTTAACCCTGTCGGTGACACCGTCATCACCTATTATCGCCAGCCGTCTGATGAGTACTTCATAGGGGTCACAGCCGTTAAAGTAAACGGAAAGGCCGTGAATTTGAACGAGACGCTCCTGGCCATCGATGATGAGACCGGCTTCGGTGGGACCAAGATCAGCACCGTAGTACCGTACACCACCATGGAAAGTTCCATCTACAAGGTCTTCACGGAGGCTTTCATCAGCGAAGCCGCGGCACTGAACCTTACCCTGACCAAATCCGTGAAGCCGTTCGATGTGTGTTATCCGGTGGATGAGGTGGGGAGCACGAGGGTGGGACCAGCGGTGCCGACCGTAGATCTGGTGATGGAGCAGAAGGAGTATGTGTTTTGGAGGATATTTGGTGCTAATTCGATGGTGAGCATGTTGGGGGAAGAGGGAGAGGAGACATGGTGTTTGGCTTTCGTGGATGGTGGGATTGGCCCAAGGACATCGATCGTGATAGGTGCTCATCAGATGGAGGACAATCTCCTACAATTTGATGTTGGGTCCAAGAGGCTTGGGTTTAGCTCTTCGCTCCTACTCAAGCAAACTACCTGCTCTAACTTCAACTTCACATCCTCCTACAACAACAACCGTTAATAAAGCACCTGGGGTTGTTCACTTTGTTTGCCAGTCGTTGGATTTTTTTGTTTACAGCCATTTTCCCATAAATCAAACATGAATTTATTACCGAGGGAAACTTGTGAACTCACTTCTTTGATGGCCTGATAGATATCACAGGCTTGGCCCAAATTAGGGCTAAGATGGGCTCTATCTTCAGCACAAAATTTAGACTTGGCCAACTCCTGGCCTGGGCTTGGATAACTTCAAAGTTGCCTGACCCATTTTCTTCGGCCACTTATTAATACTGGCCTTTCTTGTTAGAAGCTTGACTTTTCTCCAGGCCCAGGCAAACCCCGAGCGTTAGTCTAGATTTTTAGATGTAAAAATTCATTAGGACGTACAGGTCATCCTCAAAGCTTAATAGGGTGGCCCACCAAATTTTAGCCACGTTGTGGGATGATGTGGCAATCTTGATTATTGGATAGATAGGTTAAGGGGTTAGATTAGCCACATATCTAAATTTCAAGAACTAATTCAATCAAAAACCCTTGTGTGCTGGTATGGATCCTTGTATTTTTTCAGTCATCCATGTATGCTCATGCACTCTCTTGCAATACCGAGTTTTTTTTGGAGTTTCATTAAGCCACATGGAAATCTCTATAGAGACTGAAACTTGACATGTAGGTTGAGGAACTTGAGGTCTACATGTATATAGAATTTGGGTCCATCCCATACCGATATTTGTAACCATGATTGCTACTCCTAACTTGATGGTGCCAATCTGCAACTCTGTAATCAAGTGGCAAGGAACTCGTAACTTCTACAGATATTATATATATATATATATACTTTTTTTTTTTCCAAGGAAGAACTTTTCCATGACGACCACTCCATCCAAGGGTTCACAAACCCCTTTCGAGTTTTAGAATCTCCCAAAAATACCCCCGATAGCACCCTCATGCTCGTGGATCTTCCACGGTGATTGGATTCCCATGCCGAATGGATTCCCATTGGTCATGGGTGTTGAGAAACTTGGTCCTTCACTCCTTCCAACAATAAACAGTCTAACTTTAATATTTGACAGAGCATCCAACCATAGCCTTTAACTTTTGTTAATTTACATTGCAAGGCATGAGCAGCCTTATTAATTGCTGAGAACCAGCCCTCCTTCAAAGGGTCTCTGATTCATCTCTTCAAGGGTAATTCAGATGAGCAATTAAGCACTTGTACTTCTATATAAGATCTTACACTACAGAATAAAAAGGTTCCAGCTTTTGCCTGTGAGTGGGTGTGAAGGAGTTTGTGTTTGTCCTTCCCAACCCAATGGGAGTATTCATTTCCTCACGGGCATTACCTCGTTTGGCTTACTATTATACTATATGGTTGCAGTCACCTAGTCTCTGTGTGTTTATTTCCCCCACAATAAATATATAAATAAAGCCTATGTGCCTAACAAGCATCTCTTCCCCTAACAACCTTGGCAAACAACACCCTATGGTTTCAATTGTGTATGACACTTGGCCATTTTGGAGATTAAATGTGAATATCATCCATACTCCATCATCCTCTAGGCATGCACCGATTAGTGGTTCCCATATAAAAGATCTTTCACTAAAGCCGCAGAGCGAGAAGATTTTTTTTTTTTTGGGGGGGGGGGTTACTACATTTATCAAAAGGCAAAGATTTCATTCATTTAGGTTCACCCATGAATCTAAGGTCATTATTCTTATTTTTTTTTTCTTTTTTCTTTTTCTATATTTTTGGTTTTCTGTTTCTATATTTTTGGTTTTCTGTCATTGATTCAAGTTTCAGTACCTTAATTCGGGATTACTTATCGTACCTTAATTTTGTTAGAGAATGTTAATAAATTCCACAACACATTTCATCGTCTTGTAGCTACAACCGTCTTTTTGATCAGTACTACAATAGCTCTTTGGTCGGTATTGGAGCAATATTATCTATTGATAAATCTTTAACTTTGAAGTCTTTTTCAAATTGGTTCAACTATAAAGAAAGATATGTAATAAGTCATTGGTGAAGAAATTATGTGGTTTGAGGAAAACTCTATCCTTTACGGAAATGGGTAAGATAGGGACCCACAAGGGTCTAGCAAGGGGGTTCACTGAGCTACACTTATTATCACTATGATACTACTATTATTTTAAGAAAGTTGGTGGGTGGGAGGGGGAGGGGTTGGAGGGTCGAAGTCTCGACCTTCCCTAGGCTTACGTTAGACCCAACTACCTAGCCACCCGCCACTTAGCTAGAAGCTCAACCAGGATTTCTGCCATAATCTATGAACCCCATAAATGAGTATTAATATTGGGCGTAGATTCCCTCTGACGCCGTGTGGAATTTCAGGTGTTGGAGGGGGAGTATTACGGGAAACTCATCAAATAGGGGAATATTTAGATCATTTCCTCGGGGAGGTGCAGTAATGTACATGGGTGGGGGTGTATAATTTTAATTTTGTTCTGGAGTCGTGGGATCGATCTTTTCCCATTAATATTTTTGGTATTTGGATATGCTTGTGTTCTCAAACGCTTGCATTCATATAAGCACCTAGATTTGCATGGGATGAAAAGAACTGTGAAAGGTATAGATGATGAATGATAGAAATAAGAAAGAAAAATAAGGTGATTTTTTTTTTCGAAGGGGGAAGACAGAATCTCTTTATATATAGTGATTTGAGCTACAATTAGGACAGTGATTCTCATCGTTAATTTTCACCCTTATTGAAGTAGGTACGAAATATACTTCTTTAATTATATCATAAGGTTAGATCCAAATCCTAGAACCCTGACCAAAGAGATTCTCTCTTCATGAATTTCCCTACCATGAGTGGAGATACTAAGTCAAAAAAAAAAAGAATTCAAAAATGATAGTGGGGCGAAAGGCAATGTGGTCGTTTTGCTTAGACACTAGACGCATAGGGGGCAAAATGACCACCTCACCCCTCATGAAAATAGAAGGTCCCACCCTTATTGATACTTTCGCACACTTCCATCGACACTCATGCTAGTGTAGGGACCATGCTGCCCTCGTGGATCCCTTTCCCAATAATAGTTGATTTGTAGTAGTAGTCTCATCAGCCTATAATTTAAAACCTTTCTCCCACTTCTCATTCCATGGGGCCAGCAAAAGCGACCTTGCGATCGGTTCTCTCTCAACTTTCCTACACAGGTTCAGAGAAAATGATTAACCGAAAAAGAGAGAGAAGGACGAAACTGGGAGTACTGAACAATGCAGAATAAACCTAATTGATCAGTTGGAGTTGAGGATGCAATGTACAGTGGATGGTCGAGACAATTAAGGAAGAACAGTGGATGAGCGACTGCATGAGACAGACAAGAAATTTTCTTCCTCCATGTTGTGCATTTTTATGATCTCACATGGCCACGTAATGAGCCCATAATATTAAACGTGAGATGTAATATATACACGAGTGAACGAGAAAGAGAGAGAGAGAGAGAGAGAGAGAGAGAGAGAGAGAGAGAGAGAGAGAGAGAGAGAGAGAGAGAGAGTCAGAGAGTCACGAGAGTGCAGCATAAGCATTTAATGAGGACCTAGATGAGTCTCGACCTAGACATGGTTCTCCTCGAGAGGAGTAGAGAGGAGTTTAGTTGCACCGTCTCTGTTCTCTTATCTTGTTGTATATAAATAGACGAAACCATGATTTGGAAGAAAAAGGCCCAACAAGAACACAAAAGTGAATAACACTTGGGAATTTTAATACCTGAAGATGTCTCACATAGCTGTGGAGAGGAACAGGAGAAGGCAAATGAACGAGCATCTCAAGGTTTTACGCGATTTGACACCATGCTTCTATATTAAGAGGGTAATCTCTCTCTCTCTCTCTCTCTCTCTCTCTCTCTCTCTCTCTTTTCTGTGTATAAACCCTAAACCTTCTACTTGTCTCTATCAAGGGCGACCAAGCATCCATCGTAGGAGGAGTAATAGAATTCATCAAGGAGTTGGACCAGGTCCTTCAATCTTTGGAGTCCAAGAAGCGCAGGAAGAGCTTAAGCCCTAGCCCTAGTCCTAGCCCAAGGCAACTCCCTACTCCTAGTCCAAGACAAGTATTCCAACGACCTCCTCCCTCTCTTCCTCTTCTTCTTCCTCCTCCTCCACCTCCTACTCCTACTCCCACTCCTGAGAGTACCTTTGGGCTTGAAAATATTGAAGACCTGGGGGCGGCGTGCTTCAATTCTCAGGTTGCAGAAGTTGAGGCCAAGATCTCTGGTTCCAATGTCATTCTCAGAACAATATCTAAGAGAATCCCGGGACAAATTGTGAAAATTATAAGCCTCTTAGAGAAACTTGCCTTCGAGATCCTCCATATCAGCATCAGTAGCATGGAAGACACTGTTTTATGCTCATTCGTTATTAAGGTATGTTAATTATTTCCTAAAATATATACTCTTATTATCTTAGCCATTAGAAACAACTAACAGTTCTCTTCTTCTTCCTCTAAGGTGCAAACTAGTCTGTGGACGAACATATACATTATTTCAAGACAAGTAATAACTTTTATTAGTTGAAAACAAAGACCCTCAAACATGCAGAAACATTTTTTTTTTTAATGATTCCACATGGGTTAATCCTTATGTCTGTTCAAGGGAAGTGCAATTTGATCAAGTGATATGGACTTTGTATTTCTATATTGTAGGTGGTGTCAAAGGTTTTTTTTCATATGCAGACAATATATATATATATATATATTTTTTTTTTCTTGTCAACCAAGGTGTTCGGGTCAGCTTACGATCACCTCAAGTAATCCTCAGGGAGACTAGCGCACCAACCCACCAGACAATATGCTTATCCATGAAATTTTCAACCTTAAGGACTGAGTATAGAATAGGTCAATGATTTAGGAGGGTTTCCTCTCAGTCACAGGATCAATCTTTCCTTCCCCTCCCCTTTTTTTTTTTTATAGATGATACTGAAATTTCATTAAAGATAAGCAAGTTTACAATCTTTTACAAATATAACGATTAGCATGATTTTGAACAAGAATAGCCAAATATGATGAGAAAGCATTAGGAAAAATAAACAATTCTTCACCTCCATAAGAGAGAGAAACAATATAGTCTGATGGCTGGTTCACCTCTCTCCAAATATGTCATAGAAACCAACATAGAACTCAAATGAGAAATAGCGGCTCCTTAGGTATAAGAACCCACGAGGGCAATGATCCTCTTCCCTTTGTTTTTCTTCTGTCTTTTGGCCCTAGTATGGTGGGCAGTACTCTCAGTGATTTAGAAAGAAAGGGCCTCATCTTACCAGTGAATTTGGAAGCTCATTGTTGTCCTTTCAATGGGCATTAGCTAATAGTGCTTCTTAGCCAAACATGGATTTAACATGTAGGGGGAGAGCTTGACAAACTCTTAGAAACCAGATAACCAAATATGTTTTTTGAAAATGCAGAATCATTAGAAGAAAAGTGATCATCACACAATTATAATAGAGAATAAAAATGATTCATGAGTTTATAAAGTCACAATATGAATTTACCTTAAAATAAATTTTGTGACCACAAGTGAAATCAAATGCCCTCGACTGGGACTTTCTATGTCCTTAATAGAAAATTCTTTAACTTATCCCAAAAAAAAAAAAAAAAAAAGAAATGTAGGATTGGCATGCAAAAAGGGGAAAAAAAAGATGATATGAAGAAAATATCGAGTTCTATTTTTTTTTTTTTTTTAAAGTTAAATGCTCATGTGTTTCCTAGTGAACAAATTGCATTAGATAATGTAACACATTATCAATAAAAAGGTATCCATTTAACTCTAATGTCAATTTGGTTCACCTCCCTATCCCCTTTGTATCTTCTTATTTATGGGCAGATTGGGCTCGAATGCCAGCTAAGTTTGGAGGATCTAGCTGCTGAAGTTCAACAGAGTTTTTGCCAAGATGTTAGTTTTGTCAATTAGACAGGTTTGTAAGATTGATCAGACATATTTTCTAATAAGAATGTTGTAATTATGTAAAGTAGAACAATTTATTTCTTTTGCATACTTGAGCTGCTGAGTGGTGACAATTCTTTCTACTCTTTGAAGTTATCCGATAAAGATAGAGAAGGAAAGCGTGGCCCTTGTGCATGGAATGATAAGCATAAAAGAGAAATGCAGATTGCTAACCTCTCCTCATCCTCATTTTTCCATGAAAAATATTTATTGTAGTTGAAGTTGGTGAAAAAAAAAAAATTTGTAACCTTACTTTTTTTGCAATTTAATATTAACAGATATATATATATATATATATATATTTCAATAAGCGTAATCTTATAATTTAATATGGATACTGATAGTTTTAAAAGTAACAAAATGATAAGTCATTTTCAAATTAATTTGAAAATCCTTCTTCACTCATGCTTAGAAAAAGGTTATAAATTCTCCCTTCAACATTTCGGTGACAGCAAGGTGCACCCTTTCTTTTATTCTAATTGTCAGGGGACTGAAATTTTTTTACTGAAAGAAAGTCTCTATCTCTTCTTTTCAGGCCTCAATATCTTAAAGATAATCATAGCTGGTAGCTAAATGTATTTGTTGATTAGGGCTCCTTTGACAAAGATATATAGCTACAGACTTGAAGATAGAGTAATATTTGTTTTTTGATCTATAAATATAATTATACAAATGAAAAGAAAGAAAATATATCTAGAGTGATTCAGTAAAGGGGAGATTTGTTAAACACGTATTCTCAAACTCAGCTAAGCCTTATACCAACTAAAAGATGATGGCTACATGGATTCTATTTTACCATTCAACTCTATTTATAGCCATGCATGATGCATGCAAAGGCTGCATGGATTCCTTTATATAATTAGGCTTTCACATTGCTACTAGATGCCCAAATCGTGTAGAAGATTCAGGTCATCTCTTGATGATATCTTGCTTGCCTTGTTTCATGGGATTTGGTTGTTGTTTATCAAATTGTTTTGCATCTTAAGACCAATTAATTCCAAGATATATATTTCAAAGGGATGTTGGGTGTTAAAAAAACAAATAGACTGATACCTCATTCTATTGGTTATTTTATTTTATTTTTTTTTGCTTAAGGTCAACAATGAATGTATAAAGAAAATAAAAGAATGGAATAAGAGGCCTAAGCCATACAGAGCGAAGAAAAAAGAAAAGCAAAAAAACTCAGCACCCTTTTCCACCTTCGGCATTTCCATCAGCAGAAAAGGGGCCAAGATAGAGAACCGAAATCTTGATTTTCCAGTAGCATCCCAATCTATGTAATATAGAGAGAACCTTGGGGGAGAATTCCACACTTCAAATGATCTTGTAGATGCAGCGTGCTTAGCAAGGCCATCAGCAACTGTATTAACTTCTCTGAAGCAATGATGAATGGACCATTGAATTGGATATTAAGAATAGAGAGGAAATCTTGTGTATCTGTTTGGGCCATTCTAACTTTCTAGCTAGTGCCCAGTTGAACAATTTGTTTGAAGGGTGTTCAGCAAGATTTCTAACTGTCATAGCTAAATTTGGGTTTAATGTTTTTCTGTTGTGATTTACCAAAAGTTCTTTAAGTCATAGGTAATAAAAGGATTTACGAAGATATTTGGAAGTGACTTAAGATCATGCCATCCTCAAGAATTGTTGTTGTCATTTCGAGTGCACGTGTGAAATGACAAGGTTTTAACCTCTTTGGAGGGGAAAAAAAATATGTTGCTAAAAAAAAAAGTTACAGATTATTTGGCATCAAAAGTGTGTCAATAAGAAAATCAACTACAATGAAACAGGACTTTTGGGACATAAAATTACCACCTCAAATGCTCAGAAAAATATATTTGTAGACACAAGGTTTAAGTCCAAACAAGTGGCATGAGTGATTTTTTCCCTTGAAGAAAACAAAACCATGATAAAGGATTAGATAGGATAAACTCATTCTGATACACGTAGAAATACCATAAGCCATAATATGCAAAAAAAAAAAAAAAAAAAAATTGCGCAAAAGATTTGAGTCTCTGAACTTAATTGGTGTTTGAAGCTTTTTTTAACAATGCAATAATAAGAAATTGAGGAGAAGATTACAGAAAATTAAATGAAATGAAGTCTCATGCAATCACAGTACCGGTCCAAAAGGGCTCTAATGTGGGTTCTCCACTCAACTGGAATGGACCCTTCTCCCATTAAAGGGTCAAACAAACTCATTTTCATACCAGACATTAGCATGACAAAATAATATATCATTTGGATACTAACGAACTTTGGAGCAAACATCCTTGTTTCATCATAGTTTACCTTCTAGGCGTATCGGTCATTTTTGTCTGACCGAGCATTGGACGTGTCAAAGGACGTAGAGAAAATCCATAAATCCATAGATATAAAATTACTCAGTCCTCAAGAAACACCCACCATCATTGGTAAAATGAGATGTCTAAACCTAGAAACCAAAAACAATACGTTGAATGTTGTGAAGTTATACAACTATTAAAAATTAATATTGAAAATTTTGCTTGAATTTTTTTATAGGAAAAGGAATTACTATTGGAGTCATTTTATTTACACAGATTTTAGTTGACCTTTTGATCTATTATATACCAACTAAGGGTGTAAGTTTGGCCCTGAGAATTTGCGCCCACACAAGCCATCCAGAGCCCAGTCCGGCCCAATCTGACCATAATTTTATATGACCATATATACATCATTACATATTACCTTCAAGGATTCAAGCCTGTTGGATTGATTTTAATAATGGTTGATGGTGATGATGTTCCATTTCAACCTGTTAAGGCTTGTATCAAATTATAAATCAATAAGGGCTTATATTGGCTACACTATTCTGATATGTTCAACCTTAAAATCTTTAACCCAAAAAAAAAAAAAAATCCCTTCAAATCTATATTATGCAGCGAAACAAAATCCATCATTTCAAGCTAAATATATGCATGTTGGAAATGTTTTACAATAGTAAGTTTATCAAATTATCAATACAAGTGACCAAAAATGGCATGCATGTTGGGAATGATTTCTATTTTTCTTCTCCTAAAAAGATTGAAAACCTATTCTACGAGTCCAACATGTAACTGCATTGGTGATTGGAATTTTAGTGTCATTTTAGCCTTTTTAGATATTGAGAAGCAACTTTAAGTGGTGAACAAAAAATACATTAAGCTATAAATAATTTTTTTGAATCAACGTAAGCCCTTCATTCAGTTTGGTTTTATTTGATTTCTATTTAATTTTTATTTTGTGAATAAAAAATATATTAAAATGGAAAAGATAAACTTCAAGGCAAGATACCATCAAGAGGCACTAGACTCCAACAAACAAAAAGAACAAAAAAATATCAAAATATGAAACTTGAGAATGAAAACTAGCTCAACTCAAAAGGAGCAATAATGAGTTTGGTTTTGTTTTAATTTTGATTTTTTTCAATTTCCAGTACAATTCAATCTGATTTTAGGGACATAGTATCCCAAATTAAAACCACCCCAATAAAACTTTGGTTGGATTCAGGCTATTTGCAGATTAGGTTTTGACACTCCTTGGAAGAAATTCCATATAAGAAGGGTCATACACCTCCGTGAGGGTTGCATTCCAATTTTTCCTTTCTTGGGCTTGTCACGATTTAGGCTGTTCCAGCCCAAGTCACATATGTACATTCTGGTGCTATCTATCTTTTTAGGAGTCAGCGTATCAATTATAATTAGGCTGCGCTTGGTAGTCATCTAGAAAAACGTTTCTGACGTTTATTTATTTATTTATTTATTTATTTATTTATTTATTTTTATATTCTATTGAAAGAAAAAAAGGGAATAAGCTTTGATGTCAACTTGGTGTTTTTCGGTTTTTTTGGATTGGAAAAAAAAAAAAAAAAAAAAAAAAGAAGAAGAAGAAGAAGAAGAAGTTAGAATCACAAAATGATGGAATGAAAAAACCTTGTTCCGTCATTTCAGTTTCGTTCCAAATACAAAAAAAGTGAACAACTAGGGCAATCATTCCTTAAACAGGTTCACCAAACACCTTTTTTATTTTGTTTTTTTAAATAACATTTTGACACATAAACTAAAAATTCTGTTTTTAACGCAACACGTTGTTTCTGAAACTCAATGACTACCAAAAGCAACCTTAGAATAATCATTTAGAATCCAAATTATCAGAATCAAAACAAATCAATGGAACAGTGATCAACCTGGACATGTGGGCCACACGAATGGGATAAAATATTGATAGAGACAATATAATTTTGGCTAGAATCATTAAAATATGGCTCAAATTAATTGAAATGGTGGCACATCTTAGAATCTACAAATACCATGTTGAATGCTGTGAAGTTATATGACAAGTATTACAAGGGGAGAATGAATCTTGTTGATTTGGTGTTGTCTACCTCGATGGCTTGATGTATGGGAATGGGAGGAAGTGCGGAAGCATCTTTAACAAATGGGGTGAGGATAGTGTGATTTTTTCACTTCCGCTTGTGTTTGGGTATAGGCAACATCAGAGTGGCATAGTTCTTTCTCCCCATTAAAAATTAACATTGGAATTTCTTGCCCAAATTTTATATAGGCTTTGAGTCCTGACTGTTGCCAAATAGGACCACTTGGAATACGGTTTCTTCTTTTCTGCTTTGTCCAATGGGAATATTTTTATGGAAAAATCAATTCTAAAAAATATTCAAATTTTTTAGTTTCGAACCATCCTGTATGTAATAGTTTATATATTATTTAAAGAGAATAATTAGAGATATTAATATTTTAATTAAGGAAAAAGGCTGGATATGTTAGCGGTATATCCAAATCTATGTCTATCTCTTTCTTCATTCCCTAGAAAAAATCCCCTATACCCCTCTCATCCCAATTTTTTCATTGATTGAACCACTAGCTCCAGAAAAACCGTCGACATACTCCTCTGAGTCCTACCTCAATTTTTAATTAAAAGAAAGTAGCAAGTGGGATATGTTTACAATAAAGTAAAAAACTTAAGGACATAGATATGGATCGTGTTGCATAGCGTAGACCAAAAGGACGGTCTACTGACTCCTAACCATGACTTTGGAATAATAGATGTGGTGCAAGGGTGACCATGGGTTCCTTTCAAAGAACCGAGTGAGTGACTCATAAGCTTGGAAGAGTTTCAGTCTCATCGTTGAACAAGGTTCTAAGGTCAAGGTATATCGTTTCAAGTGAAAACATCCTTTGCCACGGGTGCGGCGGTGCAGTGAGTATCTTATGACTGAAATGACATCAAGACTTATGTTGATGTCATCTTGACCATCCGATGCTCACTGCACCACTGCACCACTGCACCACTGCACCCGCAATAAACAATCATCACTCTCATTTCAATACCATTTTGGTTCCGTATTCCGTTCAATTTTTAAGAACCTTTTGTTAGAACCATGTCCTTGAAAGAATTGGATTGGAAAGTGATATGGTTATGTGGGTCAGTCATTCGAGTCACAATCATGAAAGTTGGATATGGACAGGCCTGGGATGGGTCCTTCCACCACTTAAGCTGAGCGCGGTGCTTGTAAGGAACAATATGATATATTTATTTTTGGTAAGGTCGTACATATTGATATATTTATATTTGAAAAGTTTTACCTATTTAATTTTCTATACTGAAATACCCTTTATTTTATCTTTAGCTTTTCATGATTAACCCTACTGTTAGTCAATGGTTTGAACCGTATTTTGGCTCAAATTGTTTTCTACCCAATAGCAGGTCAGGAGAACTGTGGCTGACCTGCCCATATGGTGGGGGATTGAGGGTGAGAGATGGGTTGGACAGGTGACCATATGGAGGGTGAGAAGACAATGCCTCCTCTGAGGTGGGAAAGCATGGGATAGCCTTCTACTACAAATGAAGTGCACCTGTGTTTCATGCATCAAAATAGTTTAGTGGTGAGGTGGTGAGGTGTAGTAAGTATCCAATGATTAGAGTACAGGGTTAGGGCCTCTCAACCGTTGAATGCTCACTGCAGACAATTTGGACTGATCAATATGATACCTAGATCAATTTGATCAGTATTTTTTCTATTTAAGGAAAAGAGGTAAGAGAATCCTGGTCATAAATCAAGCCATACTGATCACAGAGATCATTCATAGAGGTATAGCTAGAAATCTCATAATGATTTCTCTTACCTCCATCACAACCATGCCACAGTGGCTTCTCATCCCCCTTGTAGCTCTCCTTCTTCCATTGATACTAATTCTGAAGAGCAAACAAGCGAGGAGAACCAACCTTCCTCCTGGCCTTCCTAAGCTTCCCATCATAGGTAATCTGCACCAACTTGGTGAGCTTCCATTCCGCTCTCTATGGAAACTGTCCAAGGAATATGATCCAATCATGCAATTACAACTTGGGAGAATGCCTACATTAGTTGTCTCATCTGCTGAATTGGCAAGTGAGATCCTGAAGTCTCATGATCTTGAAAGTTGCAGCAGACCTGACTTGAAGGGAACTAGGAGGCTCTCATACAACTTAGACACTGCTTTTGGGCCTTACACTGAGTACTGGAGGGAGATGAGGAAGCTCACAGTTCTAGAGCTCTTCAGTGTCAAGAGGGTGCAATCTTTTCGTTTCATTAGAGAAGAACAAGTTTCTGAAATGATGAGCTTAATTTCGAAATCTTCTTCTTCTGCAACTCCAATTAATCTGAGTAAGATGTTCTTTAACCTTACTGATGAAATAATTTGTAGGGTTGCTTTTGGTAAGAGTTACAAAGGGAGGGATTTTGATGATGGGAGACTTGGAGATGCTATTAATGAAGCTTTTTTTTTTTATGTTGGGTAGCTTCGCTGGCGCAGATTTTTTCCCTTACGTAGGGTGGATCTTGGACAGCTTCACTGGCCTCAATAAAAGGCGTGAGAAGTGCTTCCTTGAATTTGATCATTTCTACCAATCTGTGATTGATGAACATCTCAAGAATAAGAGAGATGGATCAGAGCAGGAAGACGTCATTGATGTCTTGCTAAAAGTAAGAAAGGATCAAAAAGGTAGAGGTTCTCTTTCCCATGACCATATCAAAGGAATGCTCATGGTAAGCCACCTTCCTCCTATTCTTATCTCCTTCAACTTAGGTCCTAAGATTCTATTTATGTTTTGGATTCCCTCGTCATTATAAAAGAGGGGCTCTCATTATCTTTATAACGTGGATAGAAGCCATATTATTGTTAGCCTTCCCTAACTAATTAAAATATCTTATATGTTAACCCATTTTGAGGTATTTCTTTGCTTATCGTAGCACAATGGTAAGGTTGCTTCATTTTGATGTAGTGATTTCAGCTAAGAATGCATCATTGTAGTCTTTCACAGACCCACAGTGGAGGGACCCTTTGGGTACACCCTCAAGTCTTCCGTTAGTCCATTCGCTTTGCCCGGAAGTCAAAAAATAAGGTAAAGTTTGCACCCAAAATTGATTGATTCATGCAAAGCTTTCCACTTCTTGAAGTGTTTGCTACCTTGTCGAGTGGCTCTTGTGCCAATGCATGGGCATCGACCCAAGAGGGCTGGGTAGTCATTTCACCAACCCTTGTATCTGGGCCTAGGCATACAACTGGGTAGCTTTCTTTTCCCATATTCTAGTTAGCAACCTTTTGTTGGTGTATGGTAGATTGGATCTCATATGATACTGCCCAAAAATTTTACTTTTTATACATCATTCAAAATTTTCCCCTTCTCTGAAAACATTTGTATTCTTAATCCTTTTATTATTAATTTTTTTTTTGGGTGGGGGGGGGTGAGAATTTTTGTGGGGTGAGTTTACCCTTGTGCCCAAACACATGAGGAGAAAAATGAGCAGCCTAGCCCCATGAAAATGAAAGTTACTCTTCTATGGATACTTCCTCATATGCTCTCGTTGGCCCTCGTGCATATGCAAGAATTGCAATCCACAAGAAGTTATTCCTTTTTTTTTTTTTTTCAGAATATATTCATAGGTGCAATAGACACTAGTGCTGTTGTGTTAGAGTGGGCAATGACAGAGCTTGCTAAGAACCCAGAAGTGATGAAGAAATTACAGGATGAGGTTAGACGCACTGTCGGAAACAAAGGAAAGGTTGTTGAAGCAGATATTGAAAAGCTTAAACTCCTTAAAATGGTGGTAAAAGAGACACTAAGTGTCACACCCCATTCACACTGAACCGGGCCAGTGACCGAGTTAACACCGGTTAACCCAAACCTGCCAGGATCATCAGATACTGTATTCCACCACAGCATACACACAACTAATATAAACTCATAAGATCAGTGGAAGACTAAGTTTTACCTGTGAATAATCCCATAATACTTGATACCCGGATTGTGATACAATAATTATATACATGTGGGCTCGAAGGCATGATATTTACACAATAAAAATAAAATTCAAATATCAAGTACATAAGGGAATCCACCAAAACAATCAGAGTACACAGCTCGGCTCGGTATCAAGGCTAGAGCTTAGCTCGTCATCAAGGGTTGAGCCCAGCTCGGCATCACATAGAAGAGCTCAGCTCATCCTCAGAAATGGAGCTTAGCACGGCCTCAGAACTGCTGTCCCGCAGCACAGCTCTCGCACGAGCAGTTAGTGCCATGCTCTAACTCCTCAGGAGTCCACCAGTCCTCTTCAAGAAACTCGACTGTGGGTCCCACCCCATGCTCCTCAGATGTATAACCTGCAAAATCATCTAAAAAGGGGCGTACACGTGGGATGAGCTCACTAGCTCAGTAAGTGGTAAGATGGACCACATAGCAGTCCACACATCAAAACACATCATATGCACTACATGCCATGCTATACATTTTAAATCACATCCACCTAAGCAACATTACTAAGTCCTTGGTTTTAGTGCTACTACAACCACAGTGCACGTATACTTCGGGTACGAGCCGCGAACTCCCTCCCGCGATACGCCCATAGGGCTGTCGGAGAAGGCCCACCGTGAGTACTCGGAAAAGTAAAGACAATATCATCCACCGGCTCTCAACAGAAATGTAAATGACTAAAAATAAAGGTGCTGACTCCAGCAATTTAAAAGCAGTATGATTGGCCCTCTTGAATGTACCACCGGGGTTGCCGACTGTCCTACATGACCCGTCGGGCGTTATGTCTAACCGCCACAGTGACCCGACGACCGCGACCACTGCTTCCCCCCAAATGATAACCCAACACCTTAACCCCTGTTGGGAAGGGTCGTAGCACGGGATGGTGAAAATCCTAATACCGTATGCTCCTATATGACAATAGTACGATTGCATAGTGCCTCCGTGTCCCATTCCACGGGCCACCGATGCACTCGTCTCCAAGCCAACTATGGCATCTAGTCTATCAATGCAACATGCACCATGATGTCCACATTCAACATATAAACATCTCATTCAATTGGCATTTGGAAAGTAAACATATCACATATGCACATCAATGTGTGGAATGACTAATCTACATAGCATATTCATGATGGTATGACTAGTCTAGATATAATTAAATGAATGCCAAATAATGCCTTGAAACAAGGCCAAACGTCCTCTTCCCACTTACTTGTAGTGTACAAGGATTCCCGTTTGGGACGGGTGAGATCCGGTGCGAATCGGGTAGGATTTGGTGAACCTAACATAATTGAGTGGGGTTAGCACTTCACCCTTTTAGGATCAAAATTAATGAAATCCGATGACAAAATCATGTTTAGAACGTCAAAAGAAGGTCACACGTCCGATTTGGGTCCAATCGGACATAAGGATCACCCTCGGGGCCACACGGGTGAGTCAGACAGGTGGGCTGTCTGGCCCACCGGTCCTACCCACCGGTTGGGACCGGCAGGTAGGGGCCCGTCGGTTCCACCCACCGGTTAGGCCAGGGGCCCCTGCTAGGACCGGCGAGTAGGATGGCCCGCCGATTGGCCCGCTGGTTGGGCCCGTCGGTTGGGCCCGAAGGCCCCCCTGCCTTCTCAGGTGGGTGCCCACAGGCGGGTAGGGGCCCACCGGTTGCACCCACCGGTCTTGACGGGAAACACCCTGTTTCTTCTCAACTTTCTCCATTCTTTGGGGATTCAAATGGGGCTTTTCCCAACTCATTCCTCACACCCTCAAGGTCCTATAGGATGGTTCTAACTTAGATCTAGGTTAGATTCAAGTAATGGGAAACCATCTTACCTTCTTTGCTCAAGAACGACTTCAAACCCTCCAAATCACTTCAAACCCACCATGCTTCTTCCACCTTGTCAATATCTCTTCAAATCCTTCAAGATCAACACATAAATCATCTATTAAACCTTAGATTCATCATTTCAAAGGGGATTTACAAGATCTCAAGAAACCATACTCGAATCAAGGGTTTAAAGCTTGGGTACGGTGAATGTTCACAAAACCCAACTTTGCTTACCTCTAACTGTAGATCTAGAGTTGAAGATCACTCTCCCGGCGCCGGAATGGGAAGATCAAGCTTCGGCACCGCTGAAATCCCTCTTTTCTTCCTCTTCCTTCTCTTCCTTTCTTCTTCCCTTTCTTTTTTCTCTCTCCTCTTTACTATTCTCACCAACGTACGGGTGTCATAAATGAAAAGAAAATAAA
The DNA here is from genome assembly GCF_013358625.1 of Macadamia integrifolia. NCBI lineage: Eukaryota > Viridiplantae > Streptophyta > Magnoliopsida > Proteales > Proteaceae > Macadamia > Macadamia integrifolia. Next base: position 24,631,042 of record NC_056568.1, read on the forward strand.
GTCATAAAGCTATATATATAATTCCTCATTATGTGAACAGTGCACATGGATGGGTCACTCAGGTGGGTGGGTGCACCCACCTGTCCACCCACCTGAGGGCCAAAACTTGAGATTTTGACAGAGTCCGGGCTTCGGCACGAACCCCACCCCTGGAATACGATGTAGTATGCGTATATACCTTAAAATACGGCTATAATACCTGCTTTATCCGTACATGGCCTTATGGTAGGTGCATGTACACGGCTTGGGCACTCCGGTCTCTTCTGGCACTGGCTCGGACTTGTCGGGCCAGCCGGTGTTTAAGGTCACCCGTGCCATCATAGCCCATAAGGAACCCGCTCTAATTTCCTCTGGCTCGGTTCCTGCATGGTCAAACCGGTTCAACCGCGAAATCAGACCGGGTTTAAGAAGCGGGGTATTACACTAAGATTGCATTCTCCAGTCCCTCTATTAATCCCACAAGAAACCATGCAACATTTTACCACCAAAGGATATGGCATTTACCCCAAAACAAGGTTACAAGTGAATGCATAGGCAATCGGGGGAGATCCAAAATATTGGAATAAACCAGAAGAGTTCATGTTGGAGTTTTAAGTTTCAAAACAACTAGTCTCTTCCTTTGTTCAAGTTCTTTGGTATTAGTAAATGAATGTGAACTAAAGTTGACTATACATGTACTTACCTATCAGTACATGTATAGTGTTAAGGGGCACACCCATACATGTATATCATGCAAAGGTCACACCTATACATATAGATACAGATAAGGGACACACCTATACGTGTGGATACATACAAGGGACACACCTACATGTACATACATTGACACCTATAGGGAATAGGTGCACCCTTTGTATGAAGGGACACATACCTGTACATACAGGTACCTGTAGAAGTACAGGTACACCTGTTCACGTACAGCTACGTTTTGGTCTATAAATATCCACTGCCTACATGCCAGAAATTTCTTCTTCTCTTCTCCCTATCTTTGAGTTTCTTAGTATAGCTTACGGACTCCCTATATGAATCACACTTAGGAGTGTAACCCTTGTCATTAGGGGGTGATTTTATCTTGAAGCTAAAAGAGTAGGTCGACCCTTTATGCACAAATAAGGGGCTCTTTAAAACCTTAAGAAAAGTATCTTATACGACTTCACCCTATTGTACCTGCATACGGAACTTTCTGTTGCTTCAACTTTTGTACCTGATATGAGGACTACATCTCAAAGGTTAGTGCATCATCTATGTACATTTTAGATAAGTCTAACACTACCCTTTTAATATTCTAAGAATAACAGTTCATTCCAAAGAGGTTCATGGGATAGCTCAATTGATTTTAAGGGAACACATTTTATGTTACTACCATTTCGAGCAGGTCGAAGAATTTGTCCTGGGATGCACATGGGTATTGCAATTGTTGAACTAACACTTGCAAATCTTATGCATGCCTTTGATTGGAGTCTTCCTAATGGGATGAAGAAAGAAGGTATAGACGTGGATGAGACATCAGGTCTTCTTGCTCATAAGAAATCTCCTATTTACCTTTTGTCAATTGAACAAAATATATATTAACTCAACTAGTATTTGATGGATTGTCAACCCCATTTATTTGGAATAAGGCTGAGTCGTTGACAAGAATCCGATTTGCATTATTTAACAGAATAAGTGTTATATTTCCACCACCGCCTTTGTTGTACACTAGCTTGCTTGTGTTGTTACCGTGTCTTTGTGTATGTAACTTACAAATAAATAAATAAATGTTTTCTTTTTAAGATCTTTTTATTTTTTGAAAAATTGCCTTGGATCTACTAGAAAAGAAGAAAGAACTACAAAACAAGTAGATCTGTCTTCGTTTTATTTTTTGTGATGTCACCTCACTTATGTTGAACAGATCGAGAGAAAGAAGGGAAGGACATGATGATGTGCCAGCTATTTTCATTTTATTTTCTGCCTACAGACATAATCTCCCATAATGTTTTCATACAAAACCAATAGAAAAACCAACAAGGGAATTAATATTTTCTGCATCGACTGTTTATCGAAGTCTCCAGTATTATGCATAGGTTGAACAATAGGCTTCACTTGGAACTCATAGTTTCATTCCAGCCAATCAGAAGAGGTAAAGAAACTCAATCTTCTTTCGAAATACGAGACTGATCTAAATTGGATCAATACATATTGGTCACCTTTGCCCTTACTTGAAAAGAAAAAAAAGTATACTGTTTTACCCCTGAAATGATAGGATAATCGATCCAGATCAGTCAGGTATTGGGTATTGATCTCAGCTGATACCGACACAATACGACCGATAAGATACCTATACTTCGAAGCATGGTTTGATCACACCAAGTTCTTGCTACCTAGCTAGGTTCACAATCAAAGAAATGGAATCTTGGAAAATACTAAAGCCTAACAAGATGTTTGTGAAACCAAAGGAAAGTCTTATTCTATTTCTTTGACTGATCCGAAGTAGATGTGCAAAACCACCTTTCTTTTTTCCGGACACTCTTGCGAACCCATGTTGATTAACCATGCCATGTTGTCAGGATTCAGCTCCTCTCCAGTGACTGCACCCTCTAATGATCTTTCGAGGGCTGGGAGGCCTTGGCCATGCATACGAACACTTGCCAACACCTAGGGATGCGTGTTCAAGCCCTCCCATCCCTTGGATGGATCATTAGAGGGTCGATGGTGTTAGAGATGATCTATTCCATATTGCCAACCATGACTACATTAAAGATACTTATTGCCATTAAAAAAGTTATAATAGAAGGCATTGGGAGGTTGTTGAGTTGTAACCATATATATCTAGGAAACAAATCCTGCCGTCATATATTTTTTTTTTTTTAGTATACTCTACCACATTACGTAAGTACAATTTCTGAGTCTCGATCTTTCCATGTGGTGACTTCCTGATACTGGAGCATTTTCAAATGGACCAACAACCCAGTCCAATAAGCACACAAGTCCACGCCAAAGGATAGAAGCTGAAAATAAAAGTTGCTATCCAGGATTCTGGGGTAACTTCACGGTAACACCTATACCAAGTCAGAAGGAACTAGAAGTCATGCCATATATGGATGGAAAGATCTAGAAGTATATTTTGCAACAAAAAAAAATGGTGCCTCATTTGCTATTTTTTAGAAGAAGTTATGACAATTTTAGCAAAGTGTGTCTGGATTGACTGCAGACACTTAGAATTCCAGAATTCATCTTTTTAGTCCAACTTCTATACAAATTCGGTTCTAGAACTTCTTAGGCACTTCAATCATTATATTTCTAGACTCTTCAAGATATGAAAAATGCCTCTCAAAGTTTCCAAGGTCCTTTTCTTTTGGATAGTTGTTTGTCTTCCCCATGTTTGTTTTTTCTAATTAGCCTTAGTTTCATTCTTGGAAATTGCCTATGTTTGGAAGGTTGTTCAATGCTCATCTATTTTGGAGTTTATTCATAATTTGAGCCTTTGGCCTTTGAGAAGAAGTAGTTCTTCTTGAGTTCTCTTATCCTTTAGGTAGATTTCTTTTTCCTTTTAAATTGATCACTTGTTTCACCTCCTAATCCTTTATAATTTTTCGGCGTTAAGTTGGTATCAGAGCCTAGGGTCAGTGGCGGGTCGTCGAAAACGTGGACCAAACATTGAATCAACAACAACTCGAGAAAGAGACTTAAGAGACGTGGAGATGGATAACTTAAGGAGACAAATGCAACAATTGCAGGAGCAATTGCAACCCTTTGAATCTCTAGAATATGATGATTTACATCATGATTTAGAGTATGATTCTTCTTTTTATGCCGACTACCTAGCTAGAGATGAGGCGAAGACAAGGATATTAGCCACAAATATCGATTTTCCTGGTAACATTAAGGATTTCATCAGAAGGGATGCCGAGGCAGGCCAAACTATAGATTTGATTAGTGCGATTCTCTTTCCTCTGCTGATGGCAATGCCGAAGGTGGGGGTCAGGGAACCGATTTTATTTTTGCTTCAATCTATTTTATTAGTTTGATCTAGCTCTGTAATTTTTCCCCATTTTCTTCCATTTTAATATAATGATTTTCTCGCGAAAAAAAAAAAGAGTATGATTCTTCTAATGAAGAGAATGTTAACCCCTTTGGTCGTGCTCAAAGTGAAGGCTCAAACAGAGGAAGTTTCCCTCGACGTCGTTATCAAGAACCTCATTAAGTTCAACATGATAATTTTATAAAGATTGGTATTTTCGAATTTAAGGGGAAAATACAACTGGAAGTGTTCTTGGATTGGCTAAATACGGTGGAAAGAGTCTTTGATTACAAATACATATCTAATGATCAAAAGGTGAAGGTAGTTGCTATAAAATTGAAATAGCATGCTTCCATTTGGTGGGAGCACTTGAAGCAATAAAGAGTTCATGAAGGGAGGAGTCGAATCGCAACATGGAAAAAAATGAAGAAAGAACTAAAATGAAGTTCTTACCTGAGAACTACCGTCAAGATGCATTCCTTAAGTTTCACAATTTCAGACAAAAAGAGTTGTCCATAGAGGAGTATATAATAGAGTTTGATCATCTCATGATGTATTATGACATCTTCGAACCGGAGGAGCAAATCATTGCTCGTTATCTTGGTGGAATTCGACTAGAAATTAGTAATGTTGTCCAATTGCAACCTTATTGGACTTATAATGATGTTTTCAACTTGCAATTAAGGTGGAAATATAACTCAAAGAAGCACGTGGTATGGGCTCTCAATCTTGGAATAAAGAAGTTTATCCCAACCGTAGAAGTGCTTCTACTTCCAAACTCAAGGTAGGCCCTTTAAAGCCACCCCCTAAGAATGTTGAAGCATCAAGTTCCAACCGTCCTACCTCTTTCAATTCACAAAAATGTTTCAAGTGTCAAGGATTCGGATACATTGCTTCCGATTGTCCAAACCGCAAGATTGTTTTTTTAGTTGAAGAAGATTTTGAAGAAAAACAACAAAAGAACTCATCTAGTTCCAATGAAGGATCGAAAAAGGAAGAGGGAGTTGTCTATGAAGATCAAGGAGAATCTCTAATCTTTCGTTGAATTTTGAATGCAACCCCTACTAAAGAAGAGACATGACTACGTAATAATATATTTCACACTAGATGCACCTCTCATGGAAAAGTGTGTGATGACAAGTTTGGAAACGCTAGCGGTATATTGAAATCTATGTCAATCTATTTTTTCTTTCCTTAGAAAAAGTCTCTTGCTGTAGGATGGGATTCCTCTCCATAGAGCCCATGGATCATAGAGTGATCTCACAGCTGGGGTGAACTCCAGAAGTGTGCCCGGGTTCTCCCAACCATGGGGTCACTCTATGGTCCATGGGCTCTATGGAGAAGATCCGGATCCCTTGTTGTACTTCTCTTATCTCACTCCTTTCACTGGTTGAACAACTAGCTCCAGAAAGGCCCGCAGCATATCCAACCTCTTCCCATATTTTTTAATTAAAAGAAGGTAACCCGTGGGACTTGTTTACAGAAAAAGAAAAAAAAAAACTTAGGATATAGCGATGGATCGTGCTACCTAGCGTAGACCATAAGGACTATTTACTGACTCTTAACCATGGCTATGGAATATTGGATGTGGAGTGTGAGTGACTGTGGGTCCCTTGCAAAGAACCAAGTGAGTTACCTCGGTTCTTGAACAAGAATAAGGTTGGAAAAGACAGAACGATCATGGGATAGGTCAAGATTGATACTGTTTTGATACTATTTTGAATTGGTTTAAATCAAACACATTTACCCTTATTTATTTATTTTTTTTAATAAAATTAATTTTTTATTATAATTTTATCCTTACACTATGCATGTGAATTGTGATAGAAAAGATCAGGATTAATGATCGATGAAGGCCGATGCCATTCTTATCACCGTTCCATTCCATTTTCCAGAACCATTTCCTCGAAAGCATGGGATTGGGAAGTGATAAGGTTAAGTGGATCAGTCATTCGGGTCACAATCATTCCCGTTTCCTTCTTTGAAATGTCAGTGGGAAAAGGGTTAATATTATTAGATGACGACATAAGCTCCCATCAAAACATGAACTATTTTTAGTTAATAATTGGATTAATTTTTATTATTTTCCTATTAAATAATGTTAATCATTGCCTCCAATTATAATCCTAATTGTTGCAACTTCTAAGCAACAGCTTGGAAGTTTTATATAATTAATATTTTCTTAATTATGTAACCCCCACGTTAATTATTATGTCTCTAGGAAAGGGACGTCCGTTTACTTATCGGCAGACTCTTTGACAAAGGTTGGAGGTTGTCGGTGGCACTTAGTGCCTCTGGTGCTGACGGTCACTGGCTCAAGTGGATGCTGTCCTGGTGGGTGATGGGGAATTTCAGTCCCTGAGGTGGGCCCACATGACTTATAAAAAATCAATGACATTTAGTTTATCTAGACCGTGGGAATAAAGATTGATTAGGAAGAGAGTTGGGATGTAAATGGATAATCAAAAGGGGATTAGGGGAATTTATTATCACTCCCTTACACTTGGTCAATATTTATTAAAATTTCCTTACATTTTACTTTTTTACTAATGGGAGAGGGATAGGTATGCTACTGATATCAAGTATGCTAGCGGATAGTACCAATAGGAACACATGATGGGAGTATCGATCTGGAAGGATATGGGGGTCATTTCAGAAAAAGAGAAGAGAGAGATAGACACAATAGGTGCTAGCATACTTGATATCGGCGGCATACTCAACCTTTTCCCTTTTTTTCATTTTGACATTTATTTCTCTCTGCTCTTTTAAAATATTCAAATTATCCCTCATTTTCACCTGTAATCTATTACACCTTTTAAAAGTAATTGGTTCAAAACATTGGTTTGAACCAAACCACTGACTTTAGCCAAAACAAGGGGCAATTACAAAAAAAAAAAAAAAAAAAAAAAAAAAAAGAAGAAGAAGAAAGAAAGAAAGAAAAGAAAAAGAAAAAAAAAAGGCTTGGATCCCTTGTTGGTTGAGAAGAAGACCTCTCTTTTCCTTCAAATTTCATTCTCGACAAGGGGGGAAGACAACTCAAGGTTCTCTCTCTCTCTCTCTTTGTATGGTAATGGGGTTTGGGATCTAGTTTAACCTATTTTTCTTTTCTTGCGGTCTCGGTCTCTATCTCTGTTTGCGTTAATGGGGTTTGGGTAGTTCTCTCTGTGTGTGTGTGTATGTTAATGGGGTTTGGGATCTAGCTTAACCTATTTTGCTTTTCTTACGGTCTCGGTCTTGGTCTCTATCATTGTCTGCGTTAATGGGTTTGGGTAGTTCTCTCTCTCTCTCTCTCTCTCTGTATGTTAATGGGGTTTGAGATCTAGTTTAACCTATTTTGCTTTTCTTGCGATCTCGGTCTCGATCTCTATCTCTGTCTGCGTTAATGGGGTTTGGGTAGTCCCCTCTCTCTCTCTCTCTCTCTATCTATGTGTGAGTGTGTTAATGGGGTTTGGGATTCTATTTTTAACTATTGTTTATTGGGGTTCACGTGCTTGGGTTACACTTGCATGTTGGGATAATAAATGGATTGGGAATGGACCGTTGTAATCCCAGGAAAGGTCTGATGCTCAAATGGATTGGGAATGCCATGATACCTTAACATTTAACACTGTTTTTTTTCTTTTTTATAAACCTTAAATGTGAAAGGAAGAAAAATAGAAGAAAATTTTCAGTATTCCATACATTCAGAATTTTAGGTGAATGAGAGATGTGGGTATTATGATAATGGAAGATTTAAGAAAACAAAAAAAATTCTTTCTCTACTTTACTTTGATTTGGGAGTTTGCACAACTATGGAAGATTAGGAGTAAAGCTAATGGTTCTGAAAAGTTTATTGTATTGGTCAGTTTAAAGTCCAATTGGGTATTGCATGTTTTTTTTTTTTAATCCCTAAAACCATGTGTCGCAACCCTAACGGGGAATGTAACATTGAGATTACTCACCCGAATTAGTATTAATTGAGACCAATACCAATCCAATACCGATAAAAGAAATAGATTGCTAAAACTTGTGATTAAGGATGAGGAAAAAAAAAATTAATAAATAAACAATATCCTTGATGATTGGATGAGACAAAAAATAAATAAATAACAATATCTATGTTTAAGTGACTCAATATTAAAGCATTTAAAAAAAAATCAAAAAAGATAAAATAGAGGAGTTTGAGTTTCAGCCAACAAAGCGACATTTGAACCCTTGTTTATTTTGTTTGGCTAAACTAAGTGATTTGGTTCAAACCAATGTTTTGAACCAGTCAATTTTAAAAAGGTGTATTAGGTTACAGGTGAAAAGGAGGGGTAATCTAGGTATTTTAAAAGAGCAGGGGAGAAAGAGATGTAAAAATCGAAAAGCAGTGGAGTATCAATAAAAAAGTAAAGTATAGGGGCGTTTTAGTAACTATAGGTCAAGTGAAGGGGAGTGATCGTAAATTTTCCTAATTGAAAATTCTGACTTCGATTTGTATTTGTATCTATTTAGAGGAAATTATATTCCCCTCCCTTGGATTATGGCCTAACAGCATGTTTCCTCCACGTACTTTCATAAATGCCAATCCCCTCCCCTCTAATTTGAAGATTCTTTCAATCGTACCTTTTCTGTTAGATAGCCCCGTTAAGTGATGATCTCATGCTTAAGATATTACATTTCATACCGAAATTACCCGTGACCGACTTGGTAGTTATAGGGGCGTCAATTCCTCTGGCTTGAACGCATCACCTCCTTATCGACCTTAATTCAAAACTTAGGAACACGCAGACTCTCTCTTTCTCTGCTTCTGGTTTCATAGTCTAAACCTGGGTTTTTGTGGGCACTCATGAAACCAGAAGGAATCAACGAAGCATAGGTACAAAGCTCAACCTTTGCTACAATTAAAAGCAGTCACCATGGTGAGACAAGCTCCAGAAGAACTAGAAGCGGTGGGGGGTCTTCGAGGTTTGGTGGTGGGCAATTATTGCCATGATGTCCTAATCCGCAATGGAAGAGTTGTGGGTGAGAGGCTTAGTGGTGCTGTGTCCTTCCTCTCTAACGTCCTTGATAACGTCTTCGTCCCCTACCATTACTGTTGGATTTATGGGCTAAATTAATTATTCGGGTTGATTAAATGGGTGAGAGTTAAATTGCATGAACCGGTTCGGTCCACTCTTAAGTTTAGGGATATGCTGGCTCAACCCATTGTGGTTTAGGATTTTGGGTGCAGGACAGTATTATAAATACTAGGTTTTGGGTCCCTATAGTCATTATTCACTCTTCCCCACTTTACTACTAAAGTGAGAGAACCAAGGAAGTTTAAGGGGTTGTAGAAGATCCATAGCCAAGCCAAGAGAGCGAAAGTGGGAGTAACCAATATCAATCTTCTTCAACATACTTGGTGAAAGGTACAATTAGATCCTCTATAATTTTATTAAATTCGTGTTCTTGTTTCTCTGTGTGGTTTCTTCAATTGGGGTTTTGGATTTGTACCCAATGAGATCTAACAAGTGGTATCAAAGCAGACCACATGGGACAAGAATCGATTGAATTTTTCTTTTATATGAGGATTTTGATTATTACTTAAAACCAGATATTCAAAAAAAAAAAAAAACTATAAAACAGTTGCAAGTCGACGGCGACGGCGGCTAATTTGTTTTGACAAAAAAAAAAAACCTTAAAGGCTTGTTTGGTTTTTTGTTCATTTTGGGTTTTTATTAAACTACTTTAAATTTCATTTTAAGGTTCGTTTTAAGGCCAAATTGAAATCTGTTTTTTACGTTGGATTCCTTGTTTCGGGCCACATTTAATGATCTAATTTTTAATATGACATATTTATTTGAAATTTTATGTTGTTTTTAGTTTCAATCATTGAAATAAGAGGGCATAAATCAATGTTTTGAAAAATGTATATGTTATTGGTTACCATGAAATTAGGAAAAGGGTGTAAGCTTCTGCTCATTCTTAGCTGCAAAGTAATTTTTTAGGAATCCATGAAAGGATGAGGTGGAATCCATTAAAATATTACATCTTATTATTCCATGATTTTCCACAGGTTAGCAATGTATGTGACATTTGCCCAAAGGTAATGTCACCAAAGTTAAGAAAATGATAATAACCTAGAGGTTCCTATGCCCAAAGGTAAGGGGATTTTAAAAGTTATTGTTCTTTTCACAGTAATTATGGATTTACAAGAGGACCAGTGCATTCTTAACCCAAAGAATATGAATGTAGTTGCGATTGTGACTCTTGTATGGTTATTGTTGTCCTAGTGACATATTTATATGTATGTTTTGAACATAAAGATATACATTTCCAATGAGAAAGATATGATAGAACTGAGTGAAATCCACCAAAGTGGTACATTCAGTTCGATTGTATATTCCCCAACAGTAAAGGTGATACTTTCCCAAAGGTTATGTCATTAAGGTTTAAGGATAATTATCCACATTTTAGAAAGGGACATTGAATTGGGAGTTCTTTTGCCCAAAGGTGATTGAATTCCGCAGTTAGTGTTGTTTTCACAGTTAAAAGAAAAATATAAGAGCATCAGCTAATTCCTGTCCCAAAGGATATGGATACATTTTTAGTTGTAACTCTTATTTAAAATATATTGATGGTATTACATGCTTTTTATATTATGATTTATATTTTGATATTTGACATGTATTGTGTTGTTGTTACTACTGTAGTAGGATGGCCATTGCCTCAAGTTATATATCTTTCATCCCAATGCTCACTGGTAACAACTATCAAAAGTGGGTGGAGGAATTATAATTGCATTTAAGTCTTCTTGACTTAAACTTGGCACTTAGGGAGCATAGACCTGAGCCTCTCACAGATTCGAGTAGAAGTGCTGAAAGGACCAAGTTTAAGAAATGGACTAAAGCAAATAGAAAGTGCATACTGATTTTAAAAAAGGTAGTTCCTGAAATTATACGTGGGAACATAGAGATCAAAGACACTGCAAAATAATTCCTGGATGCTATTAAAGCTAGATTTCAACAAACAAGAAAGCTGAGAAAACTATATTGATGACCAGGCTAATAAATACAAGGTATGATGGATGTGGGAGTGTTAGAGAATACATTTTTGGTGTAGCTACTGATGCTGGTAAACTTAAGGATCTTGGAATACAGATCGATGAAGAATATATTGTACACATTGCACTGAATACCCTCCCTAGTCAGTATAAGGCTATCCAATATACCTACATTGCACTGAAAGACGATTGGAGCCTAAATGAGCTCAGTTCCATTTGCACTCAAGAGGAAGAAAAATTGAAACAAACTAAGTTTGAGAGTGCATATTCAACTTTCCACAAGGGATCTTCTTGTGGACCAAGCAGAAGGAACAAACATTTTTTCGACAGAGGAAGTGTCAAGCCATATGGCAGGACTAATAGCTCTCAAGAACTTGACACATCTCAAAAGGCTTAGGATGAAGAGAAGACCAACAACGTAGAGTGTTTTTGGTGCCATAAGAAAGGACATGTGAAGAAGGACTGCTTTATTTTCAAGAAATGGTTAGAGAAGAGGAAGAATTCTGGGGCTGATAAGCAGGATGATACCAAGAAAGGGTGAGGTAGACTGATCACTAGCAATTGAGAGCAAGTAAAAATTGGTCCTATCAAGTAGTTAGGATTTCTTTACATATAATTATTTGAAATGCTTGATTAATGGGAGCTCTGGTTTTGTTTAGTATTTGTTTATGTTTTGAACCTTAGCCCGTATGTCTTGGGGTACAGTCTGATGAATTATGGTTAAGTTTTAGCATTTACATTATGCACAATTATTTATTTTATTATTTGGTTTATGATTTCATTTGAGAATGTTTTTATAGGCAGTAATTATCTTAGTTATAGGCAATATTTTACCACAGTTCAAAATGTAATGTTTGCCACATTTTAAGATAGTATTTGTCACAGTTCATAGGCAATATTTGTCACAGTTTATAAGCGGAAAGCCACAGTTAGATATTAACCACAGATCAAAGGCGATTTGTCACAGTGAAGGTTAATATCCCAGTTAAGGACCTACATGGAATGACAACAGTGTAATTTGAGGATATGTCAATGTTTCTATGATGGTATCCCACATAGATTCATGTTAAGAAACTTACTTATGTTTGTAAAAACAGAAAGTTGTATGCCGTATATTGAGGTGTATCTTCTACTGTTATTCGATGTGAGTGATTTTTCAACTGAATCACAGTAAGAGTGATTAATGTAATAAGATTCTATGATCACACCAATTTAAAAGACATCATTATAATTAATGTAGCCCAAGTGGGAGATTGTTGGATTTATGGGCTAAATTAATTATTCGAGTTGATTAAATGGGTGAGAGTCAAATTGCATGAACCGGTTCGATCCACTCTCAAGTTTAAGGATATGCTGGCTTAACCCATTGTGGTTTAAGATTTTGGGTGAATGACAGTATTATAAATACTAGGTTTTGGGTCCCTACAGCCATTATTCACTCGTTCACACTTTACCACTAAAGTGATAGAACCAAGGGGTTTAAGGGGCTGTAGAAGATCCATAGCCAAGCCAAGAGAGCGAAAGTAGGAGTAACCAATATCAAGCTTCTTCAATATACTTGGTGAAAGGTACAATTATATCCTATATAATTTTATTAGATTCATGTTCTTGTTTTTCAGTGTGGTTTCTTCAATTGGGGTTTTGGATTTGTACCCAATGAGATCTAACAATTATGTCTCCAAGGTAGGCCTTGATTTTTGTTACTCTGTTTCCCACGAACCCATTTCCTCTCCTTTCTCCATGACCACTCTCTTCCATGCCGATTTCACCTCCCACCCAGATTCAAATGGGAATCAAAGTGCAGGAAATCAACAGTCTGATTAGGAGATAGGGAAATATCCTGCTAAAATCAGGAATCTGAAATTGCAGATTAAGAACAAAATTCGATGGTAGGAATTTTTTGGGTCCTAACAATCACCAAACAGTGATTTGATTTAATAAATACCATTGGTTTGAAACTGTAACAACAGTTAGAAAAACAGAATGCAAAATCAAATTCCTCAGACCTTCCAGAGTCCCAATTTGATTTCAGGCTAGCCGTGGTATTGCAGGGGAGATCCTGCTTGAAACCCTTGCACGCATGCTTAATATCCAAGTCAGATTCTAGGTTCTCCATGTTCACCTTTCTTTCTAACCTAATGATTTCCAAATATTCTCTAGCCCGGTCAAGGATTATTGAAAGATTACAATCAATGCAGAATTTGAGATGGGGTTTTGGGCTAAGAAATCGATGAGTTGCAGGGTTTTAGAGATGAGAAGGTAAGATTTAATAATATTAGAGCATGAGTTATAGAGAACAGAGTCTAGTGAGAAGGTGGAGAAAAGAGAGAACAGGAAGCTTCCATTATAGTTTGCTTTTCCTAGGGTTTGGAAGATCTCCATTGCTTTCCAGAACGAATTTTCAAAGCCCTTTCTCCCACAAGGTTGCGAAGAGGGAGGAGAAGGACCGTGCTGCACTCTCTTCTTCTCTACACTTTAGTGGATGTCCAAATACATAGCAGATGAAGAAAAAGGGAGAGAAAAAGCTCTCACATTAGAGACATGGGTAAACCGGTCTTTTTACATGGCATTTTAATACCGTCAATCACTAATGGAATGATTAATAGAATTTTTAAATGATTGATAGAATCTTTAAACTATATAGGTGGAAAATGGTGTTTATAAAAACACGTGGGGGAAACTGCTATTAGACCATAGTCAGAGGGAGGAGAATGTAATTTTCTCATCTTTTTAAATTACCGTTCTTCCACTACCCACACCTTGCACATGAGGCTTGTAAAAATCAATATGTTGTATTTATTTTTGGTAAAGGTTGTATGTATTGATATATCTATTTTGGTAAGGTTGTACATATTTAATTATCTATATTGAAATACCCTTTTTTTTTATTTTTAGCTTTTCATGATTAACTCGACTGTTAGTCCATGGTTTGAACCGTATTTTGGCCTAAATTGTTTTCTACCCAATAGAAGGTCAGGAGGAGTGTGGCTAACCTACCCATATGGAGGAGGATGGAGGGTGAGGGATGGGTTGGACAGGTGATCCGGGCTCAGAAGACAATGCCTCGTCTGACCTGGGAAGGATCGAACGAGACAGCCTTATAGTACAAATGTAGTGCACCTGTGCTTCATGCGTCAAAATCATCTGCAGTGTGATGGTGAAGAGCAATGAGCATCCAATGGCTGGGATGCATGGCGGGGTTTTTCCAGTCATTGGATATTCACTACACCTCACTGCTCGTTGGAGACAATTTGAACTCAACATGGCACTTAGATCAATTTAATCAGTATTTTTTCTATTTAAGGGAGAAGGGGAGGAGCATCTAGTCATAAATCAATCCATACTGATCCTAGAGATCATAGTATATAGAGGTATAGTGATACACTTGGACCACCTGTGGATGGACCACCACTTATACAAGAAGAGGATGGGGCTGATCAAGAAGGAATCTCAACCGGGGGACCACAGACTTTTGTATGAAGAAGGACAAGGACCACCTGTGGACCACTTGTGGATGGACCACCACTTATACAAGAAGAGGATGGGGCTGATCAAGAAGGAATCTCAATCAGGGGACCACAGACTTTTGTATCAAGAAGGACAAGGAAGGTTCCTCATTGGCTAAAAGATTATGTGTTTATCCATTAGGAGAGTAATTAGTTTAAAAGATGGTTAGTTAGTTAGACAAGTGGGTGTTAGTATGTTAAACAACCCAGCTTATCTTTCTCTATAACTAAATATAAAACAAGTAGTACTCTTTGTATTGGGTAATGAAAAATAAATTCCTTTTCTTGTCTTCTTCCCCAATCCCCTGTTCTTGAGCTCTGTTCTTCTTCTTCCTTCCTTAATCTCTCATTTCTTTCCTCCCAAACTTGGAACTATAGAATCTGGTTCTAACATTGGTGCTTTCATTGAGAGGAAATTCTGATATAAGTTTGTAGGATTCCAGCATGTCCACCTAATGGGGAAGAATGAAATTCATTGATGATAGAGTCCCACAACTGAGATTGAGAACTGATTATGATTTTGCCTTTGTAAAATAGTAATCCATCCTTAATAGAGTAATGGGAATCAATATAAGTGCCTTCCCATAACGCCTTATGAATTGCCATCAACTCCGGATCAATTTCATTGCCTAAGATGAAATAAGGTATCATCAGATATGTCCAACACTACCTCATTTGTCAGCAGGTTAAGTACTCTACATCCAATCCTTGGGGATTGTTGCATCCTTTGTCTATTCCAGTTCAAGTTTGGGAAGATGTGGCAATGGATTTTATTACTGGTCTACCCATGTCTGAAGGAGCTACCATTGTTTTGGTTGTAGTTGATCGCTTAACCGAATATGCTCATTTTGGTTCTTTGCCTTCCAACTTCAATGCATTCAAAGTTTCTCTATTATTCTCTGAGATGGTGGTTAAGCTACATGGTATACCAAAGTTCATTGTTTCAGATCGCGATCTGATTTTTCTCAGCAAATTTTGGACTAACTTGTTCAAACTCAGTGGCACTACATTAAGTATGAGCTCTGCATACCACCCGCAGTCTGATGGGCAAATTGAGGTTCTCAATAGATGTTTGGAACAATATCTAAGGGCTTTTGTGATGGACAGACCTCAATCATGGATCACTTTTCTTCCTTGGGCTGAGTTATGCTACAACACTTCTTTCCATTCGATAGCACAAATGACACCCTTTCAAGCTCTCCATGGGAGATCTCCACCAACTATTCAGTGATGCATCAAGGGATCTTCACCTATTGAAGTTGTCGATCATGAGCTTTGCACTCGCTCCCAATTGTTACAAAAATTGAAACTCAACCTGTAGAGGGCTTAACATCGAATGAAAGACATGGCTGATCGACATCGGATTGATAGAGCTTTTGAGGTTGGTACTTGGGTTCTTGTCAAGCTCTAACCTTATAAGCAACAATCATTAGCGGCTCGATCCAGCAACAAATTATGCAGGTGTTATTATAGGCCTTTTCAGATAATCCAAAAGCTGAGTTCTGTTTTTGTAAGATCAAACACCAAGAAACACGAATAGTAAAGAGACAATAGATCCGTACGACACAGAGATTTAACGAGGTTCACACACCAGGGTGGTGTGCTACGTCCTCGAGTGAAGAAGAAGATGATTCACTATGCAGAAGAGAAATTACACCCTAGTAGCGGTGAGGAAAAACTCACCCTAAAACCCTAGCTGCGTGAAAACCCTGGAATACTATGACTTTCTCAATAAGCAACAGTACATTATATATACTCCAAATCACGGGTCGATCCATTGGGTCGCGGTCGATCCGGTAGAACCATACCGTGGGGGCTATGCCCCAGCACCCCCATACAAGATTAGTGATGGGCTCCAGGCTTGGGCCTATCGGCCCAATCCTCTACTTCCATCACAGATCTCAAAAATTTTTTCATTCAGGTCGCCACCAAAATATGTCGGGATCGGGTTAATCTTCAAAACATGTCAAGAATTCGAGACAAACTTAACAAATCTCCACCTTGGCTTGAATTCTCCTCCAACAAATAAACAAATAGCTAATATATTCATCTTCTCCAATGGCCCTCCAAAGGGCTAAACTCAAACACGACAAACACCAAGTAAGTTCAAGCAATGTTCGAACTTACCAACACATAAAGGCTTAGTCAACATATCAGCTGGATTGTCTTCAGTACCAATCTTTAACACTTGAATATTACCTTGAGCAATTATCTCTTTTATGAAATGATACCGAACATCAATGTGCTTTGTCCTCTCATGATACATTGGATCTTTAGTCAAGTAAATAACACTCTGGCTATCACAATAGATAATAGTCACCCCATGATCCATGCTGAGTTCTCCCAACAAACCTCTAAGCCAAATAGCTTCTTTAATTGCCTCAGTCATTGCCATATACTCTGCTTCAGTAGTAGATAATGCAACTATAGCCTGTAAAGTAGTTTTCCAACTAATCGTACTTCCTCCAAGAGTAAATACATAGCCTGTGAGTGACCTCCTCTTGTCAAGATCACCTGCATAATCTGAATCAACATAACCAGATAAACTATCACCATTCCTCCCAAACTCCAAACAAACACCAGAGGTCCCTTTCAAGTACCTAAGTATCCACTTCATTGCTTCCCAATGAGCTTTACCTAGACATGACAAATATCTACTCACCACACTGAAAACTTGTGAAATGTCAGGACGAGTGCAAATCATAGCATACATAACAGAGCCAACTGCACTAGAGTATGAAACACGTAACATGTATTCCACCTCTTCATCTGTCTTAGGTGATAGAGCAGTTGAAAGTCTAAAATGAGATGCAAGAGGAGTAGTTACAGGTTTGGCATCTTTCATGCCAAAACGATTCAATACCTTCTCAGTGTACTTTTGTTGAGATAGCCACAACTTCCCTGCTTTTCTATCCCTCTTGATCTCCATACCAAAAATCTTCCTTGCTGCCCCCAAATCTTTCATCTCAAATTCAGAACTTAATTGTTCCTTCAACCTATTGACCTCATTCCTATCTTTTACTGCAATCAACATATCATCAGCATAAAGCAACAAATATATGAATGACCCATCAGAGAGTTTTCTGAAATAAACACAACAGTCATATTGACACCTGGTGTCACACCCCGTTCACACTGAACCGGAGCGGTGACCGAGTTAACACCGGTTAACCCAAACCTGCCAGGATCATCAGATACTGTATTCCACCACAACATACACACACTAACATAAGTTCATCAGATCAGCGGAAGACTAAGTTTTACCTGTGAATAAATCCCATATACTTGATACCCGAATTGTGATACAATAATTATATACATTTGGGCCCGAAGGCATGATATATACACAAAAAGAATATGATTCAAATCCCAAGTATATACAGGAAATCGTCAAAACCATCAGAGTACACAGCTCGGCTCGGTATCAAGGCTGGAGCTCAGCTCGGCATCAAGGGTTGTGCCCAGCTCGGCATCACATAGAAGAGCTCAGCTCAGCCTCAGAAGTGGAGCTCAGCACGGCCTCCAAGGTGGAGCTCAGCTCGGCCTTAGAACTACTGTCCCGCAGCACAACTCTCGCACAAGCAGTCAGCGCCGTGCTCTAACTCCTCAAGGGTCCACCAGTCCTCTTTAGGATACTCGACTATGGGACCCACCCCATGCTCCTCAGATGTATGACCTGTAAAATCATCTAAAAATGGGTGTACACGTGGGATGATCTCACTAGCTCAGTAAGTAGAAAGATGGACCACACAGCAGTCCACACATCACAACACATCATATGCACTACATGCCATGCTATACATTTTAAATCACATCCCCCTGAGCAACATTACTAAGTCTTTGGTTTTAGTGCTACTACAACCACAGTGCGCGTATACTCCGGGTACGAGCTGCAAACTCCCTCCCGCGATACGCCCATAAGGCTGTCGGAGAAGGCCCACCGTGAGTACTCGGAAAAGTAAAGACAATGCCGTCCACCGGCTCTCAACAGAAATGTAAATGACTGAAAATAAAGGTGCTGACTCCAGCAATTTAAAAGCAGTACGATTGGCCCTCTTGAATGTACCACCGGGGTTGCCGACTGTCCTACATGACTCGTCGGGCGTAATGCCTAACCGCCACAGTGTCCGACAACCGTGACCCCTGCTTCCCCCCAAATGGCAACCCAACACCTTAACCCCTGTTGGGAAGGGTCGTAGCACGGGATGGTGAGAATCCTAATAACGCATGCTCCTATATGACAATAGTACGACTGCATAGTGCCTTCGTGTCCCATTCCACGGGCCACCAATGCATTCGTTTCCAAGCCGACTACGGCATCTAGTCTATCAATGCATTATGCACCATGATGTCCACATTCAATATATAAACATCTCATTCAATTGGCATTTGAAAAGTAAACATAGCACATATGCACATCAATGTGTGGAATGACTAATCTATATAGCATATTCATGATGACATGACTAGATTAGATATAATTAAATGAATGCCAAACAAATTCCTTGAAACAAGGCCAAACGTCCTCTCCCCACTTACTTGTAGCGTACAAGGATTCTCGTTCGGTACGGGTGAGATCCGAAGCGAATCGGGTAGGATTTGGTGAACCTAACATAATTGAGCGGGGTTAGTACTTCACCATTTTAGAATCAAAATTAATGAAATCCGATGTCAAAATCGTGTTTAGAACATCAAAAAAAGGTCACACGTCCGATTTGGGTTCGATCGGACATAAGGATCACCTTCGGGGCCACACGGGTGGGTCAGACAGGTGGGTTGTCTACCCACCGGTCTTACCCACCGGTTGGGACCGGCGGGTAGGGGCCCGCCGATTGTACCCGCCGGTGGTACCCACCGGTTGGGCCCGAAGGCCCCCCTGCCTTCTCTGGTGGGTACCCACAGGCGGGTAGGAGCCCACCGGTTGTACCCACCGGTCTTGGCGGAAAAGACACTGTTTCTTCCCCATTTTCTCCATTATTTGGGGAATCAAATGGGGGCTTTTACCCACCCGTTCTTCACACCTTCAAGGTCCTATAGGATGGTTCTAACCTAGATCTAGGTTAGATTCAAGTGAGGGAAAACCATCTTACCTTCTTTGCTCAAGAACGACTTCAAACCCTCCAACCACTTCAAACCCTCCAACCACTTCAAACCCACAATGTTCCTTCCACCTTGTCAATATCTCTTCAAATCCTTCAAGATCAACACATAAATCATCTATTAAACCTTAGATTCATCATTTCAAAGGGGTTTTACAAGATCTCAAGAAACCATACTCGAATCAAGGGTTTAAAGCTTGGGTATGGTGAATGTTCACAAAACCCAACTTTTCTTACCTCCAACTGTAGATCTAGAGTTGAAGATCACTCTCCCGGCACCGGAATGGGAAGACCGAGCTTCGGCGCCGCTGAAATCCCCCTTTTCTTCCTCTTCCTTCTCTTCCTTTCTTCTTCCCTTTCTTTTCTCTCTCCTCTTTACTTTTCTCACCAACGTACGAGGGTAATAAATGGAAAGAAAAGAAAATCATAAAGCCTTATATACCATTCCTAATTAAGTGAATAGTGCACTTGGATGGGTCACTCAGGTGGGTGCACCCACCTGTCCTACCCACCTGAGAGCCAAAACTTGGGATTTTGACCGGGTTCGGACCTCGGCGCGAACCCCACCCCAAGCATACGATGTAGCATACGTATATACCTTAAAATACAGATATAATACCTGTTTTATCCATACATAGCCTTATGGTAGGTGCACGTACACTGTTTGGGCACTCCCGTCTCTTCTGACACTGGCTCGGACTTATCGGGCCAGCCGGTGTTTAAGGTCACCCGTGCCATCATAGTCCATAAGGAACCCGCTCTAATTTCCTTTGGCTCGATTCCTGCATGGTTAAACCGGTTCAACCGCGAAATCAGACCGGGTTTAAGAAGCGCGGTATTACACCTGGAGTATCCAAAACTAGCCATAACTGAATCAAACCTTTTATACCATTGTCTAGGAGACTGTTTCAAACCATATAGGGACTTCTTCAACAAGCATACATGGTCCTCCTTACCTTCAATAACAAACCCTTCAAGTTGATGCATATAAATCTGTTCTTCTAGTTTACCATGTAAGAATGTTGTTTTCACATCAAGTTGCTCCAACTTCAAATCATGCATAACAACTAAAGCAAGTAGGACACGAATAGAACTATGCTTAACAACAGGTGAGAAAACATCATTAAAATCAATTCCTTGTACTTGACTGTATCCCTTTGCAACCAAACGTGCCTTATACCTAGCATCTTCAACACCTGAGGCAAATTCCTTCTTCTTGAAGACCCATTTGCAACTAACAATTTTCTTCCCTGTTCTCGGCTTCACAAGCTCCCAAGACTGATTTTTATGAAGAGATTCCATCTCCTCATTCATGGCAATCAACCATTTTGTAGAATCAATTGAAACAATAGTTTCAGAATATATTGCAGGCGCACTATTTTCAATTGTATCTGCAACAGACAATGCATAAGCAACAAATTCAGCATGCCCATACTTTTGTGGTTATCTAATATTCCTCCATGGTCTATCCTTGGCAATGCTGTACCGCTCTTCTTCTTGATTCTCTTGAGCATCATCTCCTTGAGTAAAAGTAGGCAGCTGGACTAAAGTAGATTGTGTTTTGTTTGAAGATGAACCACTAATTTCAAACTCCACCTTCTCTTTAGATTTTTCTTGACCTTCATCACAATTAATAGGAGCTTCTTTCTTAGGATGCAACATGGCAGATTCATCAAAAGTAATATCTCTGCTAATAAGAAATTTTGGAGACTTTGGATCAAGATACCACAACCTGTATCCTTTCACTCCAGATCCATACCCAAGAAAAATGCATTTCTTAGCCCTAGGTTCTAACTTCCCTTCATTTATATGTGCATAAGCAGGATATCCAAATACTTTTAAATTTGAGTAGTTTGCAGGTTTACCTGACCAAACTTCTTCTGGAGTCTTGCACTCAATAGCAATGCAAGGAGATCGATTCACCAACAAGTTAACTGCTTCTGCCCAGAACTCGCTCAATCCTGTATTTGATAACATACACTTCGCCTTTTCTAACAAGGTTCTATTTATACGCTCTGCCACTCCATTCTGCTGGGGTGTTTTAACAACTGTATGGTGTCTTGCAATACCTTCATTTTTGCAGAACTCATTAAAGTCACCTTCACAAAACTCTGGGCCATTATCGGTTTTCAACCTTTTAATTTGTTTCCCGATCTGCTTCTCAAGCAAAGTCTTCCACTGTTTGAAAGTGACAAATACTTCATTTTTGTGCTTCAAGACCCAAACCTTCCTAGAGAAGTCATCAATAAAAGTAAGCAAGTATCTTGCACCAACCCCCTTTGAAGCAACCCTGGAGGGCCCCCATAGGTCTGAATGAATGTAATCCAAAGTTCCCTTGGTCCTCTGAATAGCAGTACTGAAACTAACTCTTTTCTGCTTCCCAAACACACAATGCTCACAGAACTCCATTGCTCCTGTACTCTGACCACAAAACAAGCCCCTTTTACTTAATGATGCCATCCCTCTTTCACTCATATGGCCTAACCTCATGTACCATAAATTTGTGACATCTGATTCAGACATAGATGATGAAGCTACTGCAACAGACCCAGTGACTGTAGTACCCTGCAACACATACAAACTATCAACCTTGATTCCTTTCATTAATAAGAGAACACCCTTGCTGATCTTCATGACTCCACCTTCAGCTATATACTTGCACCCATTTGAATCAATAGTGCCTAAACTGATGAGATTCTTCTTCAAATCAGGGACATGCCTAACATTAGACAAGGTTCTGATTATGCCATCATACATCTTGAAATTGATCATTCCCATTCCAATAGTCTTACAAGAAGCATTATTTCCCATCAACACAACTCCACCTCGAACTAATTCGTATGTGGAGAACCATTTACGATTGAGACACATATGGTAGGAACAACCAGAGTCAAGAATCCATTCATCCTGTGATCTAACTTTATCATCAGTCATCAAAAGTATATATGACTCACTGTCATCTTCAGCAATACTAGCTTCTGCAGAATCATCTCTTTTCTGTTGATTTTGAGCACCACCACCTGCATTCTTCTTATTTAAAAGCTTATAGAATTCAGATTTAATATGTCCATTTTTCTTACAGTAATTGCAGGTTAAATTCTTGTACTTAGATTTTGATCTAACCTTCTTTTTGTCACCATCTGAACCCCTTTCATCCGTTCTCCCTCTAGCTACCAAACCAACACCATCAGATTTATTGGTAGATGTCAAATCATCATCAATCTTTAGCTTGCTTTGCAGATTCATTTTGACATCCTCAATAGAGATTGTCTCTCTACCATAAATCATGGTATCCCTAAAATGCTTATAAGATGGAGGCAGAGAACATAACAATAATAGGGCCAAATCTTCATCATCTATTTTAACATCTATCATTTTCAAATCAGTAATAATAGAATTGAACTCAGATATGTGGGATTTAATAGAAGTATTTTCACCCATATGAAGGGTATACAGTTGTTGCTTCAATCTCAACCTATTGGTGAGGGATTTGGTAAGGTAGAGGTTCTCTAACTTCACCCATAACTCTGCAGCCGTTTTCTCTGAGAGAACTTCCTGTAGAACATCATTCGAAAGACACAATTGAATAGATGAAAGGGCTTTATCATCCAAATCGTTCCAATCGGACATAGTTGCAGGTTTCTTCGCCTTCCCAAATAGGGTTTTCTTCAAACCCTGCTGCTTGAGAATAGCCATCATTCGAACCTGCCATAAACTAAAACTAATATTGCCGTCGAACCTATCAATATCGTATTTCGTTGAAGCCATGGATCGAAGTAACCCAGAGCTCTGATACCAGTTTGTAAGATCAAACACCAAGAAACACGAATAATAAAGAGATAATAGATCCGTACGACACAGAAATTTAACGAGGTTCACACACCAGGGTGGTGTGCTACGTCCTCGGGCGAAGAAGAAGATGATTCACTATGCAGAAGAGAAATTACACCCTAGTAGCGGCGAGAAAAAACTCGCCCTGAAACCCTAGCTACGTGAAAACCCTGGAATACTATGATTTTCTCTACAAGCAACAGTACATTATATATACTCCAAATTGTGGCCCAACCCCTCTGCTTCCATGACAGATCTCAAAAAATTTTTCATTCGGGTCGCCACAAAAATATGTCGAGATCGGGTCAATCTTCAAAACGGGTCAAGAATTCGAGACAAACTTAACAATTGCTTATAAGTTACAACTACCAGCTGAGAGTAAGATTCACCCAGTATTCCATATTTCGCTTTTGAAACCATTCAACGGGAATGTCAACACATCATACAACCCTCTCCCAGTTCATAGTGTGGGTAATCGCCCTGTTGTTCTTCCCTTGGCCATTGTAGACAAGCGTCAAGTTTGGGTGCGTGGGGAATTGGTGCCTCAAGTGCTGGTTCATTGGACAGGCTTGGCTCCCGAGGACACTTATTGGGAGAATTTCAGAACTCTTCAAGCTGCTTATCCACAGTTGCACCTTGAGGACAAGGTGTCTTTTGAAGAGGGTGGGAATGATACACTTGGACCACCTGTGGATGGACCACCACTTATACAAGAAGAGGATACAGCTGATCAAGAAGTAATCTCAACCAGGGGACCACAGACTTTTGTATCAAGAAGGACAAGGACCACCTGTGGATGGACCACCACCCATCCACCACTTAAACAAGAAGAGAATGGGACTGATCAAGAAGGAATCTCAACCAGGGGGCCACAAACTTTTGTATCAAGAAGGACAAGGAAGGTTTCTCATTGGCTAAAAGATTATGCGGTTAACCATTAGGAGAGTAATTAGTTTAAAAGATGGTTAGTTAGTCAGACAAGTGGGTGTTAGTATGTTAAACAACCCAGCCTATCTTTCTCTGTAACTGAGTATAAAACAAGTAGTACACTTTGTACTGGGTAATGAAAAATAAATTCCTTTTCTTGTCTTCTTCCCCAATCCCCTGTTCTTGAGCTCTGTTCTTCTTCTTCCTTCCTTAATCTCTCATGCAACTATAGAATCTGGTTCTAACATATAGCTAGAAATTTCATAATGATTTCTCTTACCTCCACCACCATGCCACAGTGGCTTCTCATCCCCCTCGTAGCTCTCCTTCCATTGATACTAATTCTGAAGAGCAAACAAGTGAGGAGAACCAACCTTCCTCCTGGCCCTTCTAAGCTTCCCATCATAGGTAACCTGCACCAACTTGGTGAGCTTCCATTCCGTTCTCTAAGGGAACTGTCCAAGGAATATGGTCCAATCATGCAATTACAACTTGGGAGAATGCCTACGTTAGTTGTCTCATCTGCTGAATTGGCAAGTGAGATCCTGAAGTCTCATGATCTTGAAAGTTGCAGTAGACCTGACTTGAAGGGAACTAGGAGGCTCTCATACAACTTCTTAGACATTGCTTTTGGGCCTTACACTGAGTACTGGAGAGAGATGAGGAAGCTCACAGTTCTAGAGCTCTTCAGTGTCAAGAGGGTGCAATCTTTTCGTTTCATTAGAGAAGAAGAAGTTTCTGAAATGATGAGCTTAATTTCGAAATCTTCTTCTTCTGCAACTCCTATTAATCTGAATGAGATGTTCTTTAACCTAACTGATGAAATAATTTGTAGGGTTGCTTTTGGTAGAAGTTACAAAGGGAGGGGTTTTGATGATGGGAGATTTGGAGATGCTATTAAAGAAGCCGTTGCTATTTTGGGTAGCTTCTCTGCTACCGATTTTTTCCCTTATGTAGGGTGGATCTTGGATAGGTTCACTGGCCTCCATGGAAGGCAGGAGAAGTGCTTCCTTGAATTTGATCATTTCTACCAAAACGTGATTGATGAACATCTCAAGAATGAGAGAGATGGATCAGAGCAGGAAGACATCATTGATGTCTTGCTCAAAGTAGGACAAGATCAAAAAGGTGGAGGTTCTCTCTCCAATGACCATATCAAAGGAATGCTCATGGTAAGCCATCCATCTCGATCCAATTCTTATCTCCTTCAACTTAGTTCCTAGCTAAGTTCCTATTTCTTTTTTGGATTCCCATTCTAAACTACTAGAAGGGCCCTCATAATCTGGATAACGTGGATATATATAAGCCAGCCTTCCCTAGCTAATTAAAATACCTCATATGTCAACCCCTTTTAAGGTATTTCTTTGCTAACCATGGCACCCCTTAAAAGAACTACAACACCCACAGGAAGCACTTTTTTTTATTAATTGTTGTTATTATTTTTTTCAGAATATATTCTTAGGTGCAGTAGACACTAGCGCTGTTGTGTTAGCATGGGCAATGACAGAGCTTGCTAAGAACCCAGAAGTGATGATGAAATTACAGGATGAGATTAGAAGCACTGTCAGAAAGAAAGGAAAAGTTGTTGAAGAAGATATCGAACAACTTAAATTCCTCAAAATGGTGGTAAAGGAGACTCTAAGATTGCATTCTCCAATCCCTCTATTAATCCCACGAGAAACCAGGCAACATTTTACCATTAAAGGATATGACATTTACCCCAAAACAAGGGTACTAGTGAATGTATGGGCAATCGGTAGAGATCCAAAATATTGGAATAAACCAGAAGAGTTCATGCCAGAGAGGTTCATGGATAGCTCAATCGATTTTAAGGGAACACATTTTATGTTACTACCATTTGGAGCAGGTCGAAGAATTTGTCCTGGGATGCACATGGGTATTGCAACTGTTGAACTAACACTTGCAAATCTTATGTATGCCTTTGATTGGGGTCTTCCTAATGGGATGAAGAAGGAAGATATAGACGTGGATGAGACATCAGGTCTTCTTGCTCATAAGAAATCTCCTATTTACCTTGTGCCAATTGAACAGAATATTAACTTAATTAGTATTTGATGGATTGCCAACCCCCTTTAGTTGGAATAAGGCTGAGTCGAGTTGAGTATTTGATGGACCCTTGACAAGTATTCGATTTGCATTATTTGACAGCATAAGTGTTATATTTTCACCACCGCCTTTATTGTACACTAGCTTATGTGTGTTTTTACTCTTTCATTGTGTATCTAACTGACAAATAAATAAATAAATAATTGCCTTTTTTTTTTTCTGTGGGTTGTGTGTCTAGCTTACAAATACATAAATAAATAAATAATTGCCTTTTTATTGTGTGGACTGATTATTGAAGTCTCTACTATTATGCATAGGTTGAAAAATGGGCTTGATCCTAACCAAGTCATAGAGTCAAAGAAACTCAGCCTTCTTTAGAAAATTCCCATTCCGAAATTATTGTCCAATCACACTAAGTTCCTACTGTTCAGCCTCACAGTCAAAGAAATAGAATCTTCAAGGATAATTTAAAAAATACTAAAAGCTAGGAGAGTATTTGTGAACCGAAAGGAAAGTATTATTTCATTTCATTTTGGCTGCGAGCCTGAGTAGATGTGTGAGACCTCCTCTCCTCTTTCTTGACACTCTCTCTTCTCTTTCAGATGCCATGTTTGCCTACCGTGCCAACATTAAAAATATTTATTGCTATTAAAGAAGTTTTAAAAGGCATTGGTTGGTCGTTGAGTTGTAAATCTCACCTTCACGTTTTCTATCAAGTAGTATAGCCCAGACATTCAAGGGTTCGGAAAAACCATGTTGCCTTACTCCATCATGCGTTGAAGATGCTCCCACACTCCCTTTCATAGACCCCACGCTAGCGTGCGTCTCCACCAGGAGGTTAGCATTCTTTTTCCTCTTAAATTATTACATGTCGCATTTAAGGCTTTAAGTCATTTGGATTATGTTAAATGATATTCTTTTTTTTTTTTTT
>NC_056568.1:24658508-24662039 GCF_013358625.1 Macadamia integrifolia
AAAAAAAAAAAAAAAAAGTAAGATTGCAAAAGTCTAATTTGGCGATAAAGATAAATGAAATTTCTACGTCATTGGATTAAGCTACTACTTCATTGTGGATGTTATTTTAGCTTTAGTTTTAGATTTTACGTAGGTTGTATTTAATTTCATTTATACATCCTTTAATAATAAAACATTTTATTGCGTGTGGGGCTGCTAAGTTGTTCGTGGCATTAAAATATGCCACGAAACAATGGTTAAGAATGGTGTCGGAGGAGAGAGGGGGAGGGAAGCGGCGACCGACGGGGCAAGTGCGGCTTACCGTTCAGGCACCAGAAAATCACATCTACAACGAAACACGTGTATAAATGGAAGTTATCGGTGGAATCTTAATGGATATACCGAGAAAGAAACCGACAAGAGGAGTAGCCACGCCAGATTAGTAATTTTTTCTCCGTAATAGAGGTACCCTAGCGACGAAGAATTAGTGCGTGCGGAGATCACGGGGTATCGTCGACGCTTGCTTGCACTGCAGGAGACACTTGGGTCGTCTATTAACCTTAACAGTTGTTCGTCTTACGACCACGGCGCCGGTTTTCTTGTCATGGCTACGCCCAAATCACGAATTCCTCGATCGACCTCCTTGCGTGACTCTGATAGTCGATTTTCTGAGTCAGAGAAGATGGAGGGCGCCGGCAGTTGGGACGCTATCGAATGGACCAAAATCGAGGTGTTCTAATAGGATTCAAGAATGTGAGTTAGTTTTTGTTATCGTCCTTGTTTAATTTTTGTTCTGAAAGTGTTTTCCCTCTTTCATGTTCAATTTGTAGCCTGTCAAGAGGTCAGTACCTCATGGAATGTCTACTTTGCTGCTAGAAGGAGAGGATGTTATTGTGGAGGTATGTTCTTTGCAATTGAATTGGACTAGATAGTTTTCTTCATGAATATTACTGGATTCTTATGCACAATCCTGCTCATAACATATGCTATGTCTTAATTATATCATGCCCTAATCGCAGAGGCGTTGTTCCTCTTTGATTATGTGATTTAGCTCCGTTGCCGTGCTTTTTCAACTACAAAAACAACAAATTGCTTCTTTAAAATATGAGACCTTGTTTTAACTCCTCTTCTTTTCTTTTTAAATGTTCTGTGTGTGGAATATTGGGTAAACATGGGAAGTAGATCAAGAGGATATGATAACAATATACTAGGGCACAACGTTTGGCTGTGTTTACTGTTCAAGAGTAATAAGAATGTCTAATGTGGAATTCTGGAAATAGGATTGAGAACATGGATGACTGGATTTTAAAGAGATAAAGTTGAGGTAATTTTGTTTGCAAAAGATTAACAAAAGGAGACGTTTGAGCATGTTTTTTGTCGAGCAAATTTTTTGGATCAAACTTCAATGGATTGGGCATTTTAGTTGCTTAATAAACAATATGCTGGAAGCATTTGCTGCATCTAACTTATCGTGCTCTAATTACAGAGGTTTGTTATAAGGAATTGAATTGTTATTCAGTTCAATTGCCACACTCATTCAAAAATTGTTTCCTAAATTTGAGACCATGGAACCCCTTCATGTGTGTGTTTTTAAGGAGAAGTTGAGGGTTGAGGTGAGCACATCACTAGGCACTGCTGTACATGTATGTGGTCCTATGTCGTAAGAATGTTTGGAAGGGATTTTAAGAAGTCATTCCTTGAGAATACATAAGATTGATTTTAAAGTAGGTGTTGATGATGCGATTTTCAAAGTTGTCAAGGTGTTTAAGCGACCCAAGGCGTTGGAGGGGATCTAGATGTAAGGCGCACACTTATGCGACCAAGGCGTATGGACGCTTAGGCGGCACCTTGACAACTATTATGATTTTGGATGCAAAATGATGTATGGGGAGGGATTTGGTCATTTGATTTTGAAATTGAGTGTAGGTTCAGTTCATTGTGGGTCAAGTACAGAACATGGGTGGCTTTATGGATTCAACATGATGCAGAATCGAGGTTGTCCTAGTTGACTCTTCTGGCAATCTCGACTGAGATGAACCGGGTCCGGTAGGATTTTTGGGTTCAGTAGGATCTTTTAGGATTTATTTAAGTTGGGAAAGATTGAGTTATATTATTTGGGGAATAATTGTAATATTTTATTTTGGTCGTTATTGGGCTAAGTAGGGAACCTTCAATTTGAGTTTTGTTGTGTTTCTAATTTTGTTAGTTTAGATCTTAGGAAATAATTAGGGAGTTTCTTTTCTATTTCAGTTTTAGATTTTATGGAAAGTTTTTATTTTAGTTTAATATAAATTGGCATGTAGCCCAAGTTATTGGACAAATTTGAGAATGAATTGAATTGAGTTGTCTAGTGTTGGTTGGGTACTTGCAAGGTTGTCTGACCATTCTCCTGCCCTTGTGCGATTCTCTCTCTCTTTCTTTCTTTTCTTCTCCCCATTTTCTGGTTTTCTTTTCCACCTCTGTTTCTGGACGTTACTTGCAGCCCCAGTTGTTGCCATCGATCTCTCCGGTACCCTTCAGATCAGTTTGAGGTTTTAAGGGCTCATCCAGTCATCCTGCTAATAAACTGACTTACCCTACATAGATGCGAGTGAAGATTTGATCACTGCTGGAGATTCTAACCAGATCTTCACATATGGTTCTGTTTTTGCGTGAGATCTGAGTTGCGTAAGGTATCGAACACCCATGGATTGGAGGTTGTAGACCTTGGAAGAGTTGAACCACTCTTTGGATTTCAGCCCCCTTGAAGTTCCCATTGATGAGTTCTCTTGTCTGGTTCGAAAGGTATCTCAGGGTTTCTGGTTTCTGGTTTCAGCGTAAGGAAGACGAAGACTTCTTCTTCTAGATATTTGCTCCCTTTTGTTGAAGTTCCTTATGCCCTTAGACTTCGGGTTTATTCACCCATTATCTATATATTATCTTTGGTTTCAGGATTACCTTTTGCGCTAGCCACTTCTTTGTTTCTTTCTCTTTTATTCAAGTTTCCCTTAGTTACGGTTCTACCACCCAGTTTTAAACCTTACCTTAATTACGAATCTGCCATTGATTATTATGATTGAATTATTGACTATTCGAATGGGCCCATAAGCTATCCGATTCAGGTTTTGGAACCCGGATCCACATCACAACATTTAGAAATAGTGACTGATCCATTTCTAGATCATTATAACCCATAAGAGTTGGTGATAACTGAAACCATTGATTGGAAAATGGCCAAATTTTGTGATTTTTCTTATATATAGCTGAATTTATTAATAGTTTTTTATTTCTTTTCGGGATAAAAAACCACAACCCCTCTTCCACTGCTTGTTAAGCTCTTTTTGTGAATAGAAACTATAAAGACTTAAGGTCTGGCTATTATTTTTTATTCGTCTAAGTAACAACTTGTTGAAATAGCAAAGATTGTCTTCCCTTCAACCTCTTTGAATCATTTAAATTTACTAATCATATAGTCTGATTTTTGAATTCTTCCAGGGCTATGGTGTTGTTCTTGTGAATACTGATGAGGCAGGCACATTGTTGCTTACCAATTTTCGCCTACTTTTTGTGGTA
>NC_056568.1:24666247-24666365 GCF_013358625.1 Macadamia integrifolia
AATTTGTTTTTTTTTTTTTTTAAAGTAATCCCATTGGTGAAAAATAAAAATGTAAGATCCTGTTTGTTAAAGATTAATCCTTACCATCCCCCACTTTAAAAAAAAAAAAAAAAAGTGA
>NC_056568.1:24666410-24688968 GCF_013358625.1 Macadamia integrifolia
TTCACTTACAAAGTTACAACAGCAGCCAACACAGTCACAAAGAAAAAAAAAATCATACGCAGAAGGAACAAGCAGGGAGAAGAAAGAAGAAAAGAGAGAAAAAAAAAAATTAACTTACAAAGTGCTGTCGAAGTGAAGTTTGTCGAAGGAGATGCTGCCGGCGAAGGAGATGACGCCGAAGTCTGTCGAAGGTGTCGCCGGATGTCACCGAAGGCTGTCGAAGGCTCGCCGGATGTCACCGAAGGCTGTCGAAGGCTCGCCGGATGTCACCGAAGGCTATCGAAGGCTCGCCGAAGGTTGTCGAAGGCCGTCGAAGGAGAAGGACATGCCGCCGATGGCTGTCGAAGTCTGTCTAAGGCTCGCCGAAGGCTTCGAAGGCTGTCGAAGAAGATGGAGATGCCGCCGGATGTCGCCGGTTGTCGCCGGATGTCGCCGAAGTCTGTCGGAGGAGAAGAGAAGTCGCCGGAGGATGATCGTCGCCTCGTCGGACGTTGGGGCTTGGGGTTTTGAGTTTTGGAGGCAAATGACTCAGAGAGAATGAGAGAGAGAGAGAGAGAGAGAGAGAGAATAAGAGAGG
Organism: Macadamia integrifolia; assembly: GCF_013358625.1. NCBI lineage: Eukaryota > Viridiplantae > Streptophyta > Magnoliopsida > Proteales > Proteaceae > Macadamia > Macadamia integrifolia. Next base: position 24,666,988 of record NC_056568.1, read on the forward strand.
CACACGGTTTTGAACTTTTGATTGGGTTTTTTCTTTTTCTTTTTTTTATGGTAAGGGTTTTTAGTTTTTATATGATTTTTGATCCAATGCATCACATGTGCATCAGATTTTATACACGTCCCAATAATAATATGTAATTTGGAATCTTTAGAAAAACAAATTTTTTTTATTTTTTAAATATCCAACACATAAGGCGACCGCCTTGAACACCAAGGCGCTGTAAGGCGTCGCCTTACACGCCTTTCAGCGCCTTAGTGTAAAAGGCGGTCGCCTTTTACACTACCCCTGAGTCGGCTGATTGCCTTACCCCTATTGGACCGCACCAACGCCTAGTCGCCTTACCAGCGCCTTAAAAACTATGTAACTACCCAAAGGTCATTTTCAGCTATAGTTTTTTTTTTTTAGGTCCCAAGGAGAGTTGAACTTATGACCTCTTAATTTTGAGTTTTGAGGTGTCGGTTTTTGCCAACTAAGCAACCCCCTTGGGGTTATTTTCAGCCATAATTGTCAAGGCGTCGCTTAGGCAGTAAATGTTTATATATATATATATATATTTCTTTTATTCACTTTAAGAGATTATTCATAAATAAGAAAATACCCCCTATTTGAATCCAATAAAAATAGTTTTGAAAATCAAATTCCAAAAGGATAAAATGTCAACCCCCAGTCTAAGAACAGAAACTGGATTTTTGGTTGTAGGGGCGATTTTCAATTTTCAAATGCTGGAGTTTTTCTCAATTCACAAAATTTCATGAATCTTATCATGGTAAAACATAGCTAAAAACCTAACATGTTGTAAAATAATCTTTTGTTTCGATGTCTAGGGGATCCCCCATTTATCCAGTGGTCAAAATGACCTAATGGTTAGTCTACATGGAAGAAACGATCTGGAAGAGCTTCCACCTTTGTCTCAGGCAATGACCTTTTCCAAATTAAATAAAATTTACCTGTAGCATGATTTGGGTTAATGATGCAATGGCAAGATGCATCATTTAAATCTAACATTGCTTGGAGGTTGAGGTTTCAAACTCTCACTGGAACATATAAACAGAAATTTAACACTCAAATATAGCACATATATTCTATATTTAATTGACAGGTTAATAATGTTCAAGTGATTAATGCAACCCCAGGTTCCAAAACCTTGCTTTGGACTGTGGGCCCACAAGATTGATAACTGAATCAAGTTAAGAATATAAGGGTGATTTTGTAATTTCTGGAATAGTCCAGGGCAATTGGGAGTAAGTAAATAAGTGAAGGACTGAACTGTAGATACAAGTTGAAGAGATTGTGCCTCTTGGAATTAAAAAAATGAGGGTGAATTTTAAACAGAAACAAAATAAGAATATATGGCCTTGTATGTAATATTAAAAAGTCAGGTTGTTGTAATTATGGAAAGAAGATTGTCTTCGACCTCTTGACAGAGTAGAGAGGCAGGTGAGCAGGTTAGCTTCCGGGATGAAGTTCTCCTTCAAACAAGCTTTGTTTGAGCTGAAATATCAATGGAAGATTCCTAACCTATTGGACTGTTAAACCTTCTACCTGACATCTAATAATAGATTTCTGAAGTAAGGCCTTGCAGTTGTCCAGGAACCAGCCAGGTTTGCAGGTTTGCTTTTCAATGTAGAACATACTTTCGGGTTTGGGTCTTGGGGTTTTGAACAACCTGTGAATGAGTAATCTAGGTCCCAAATTTCAAGGCGAACAAAAGAGAGACGAGGGAGTTCGATACTCAATTATTGGGGTACTACTACCGCTCACGAAGAACCGGGGAATAAAAAGAAATTAAAAAATAATGAAAACAGAATATAATGTAAGGAGAAGAGAAGCAATAAAGGAAAGAAGAGCAAGGAGAACAGAGGAAGAAGAACTGTAGGAATTAGAAGAGAGAAGGAGAAAATAGTCAACCAACTTGGTCATACGCACAACTCCACAACCATGAAGAACGAAACCCAAACTCAAAAGTTCATTACACTCCTATATACAGTTGTATATAAAGAAAATAACAACTCCTTATAAAATAGAATCTTCTTAAACAAATATTTCTCAAACTGGGAAATTAAACAACTCAATCAAATCTCCTACATGTATCCAACTCTATAATAAAACAAAGGGAAAATGATGTGCACACTAGTAGGATAAAATGGAATTTTACACGCTAGCATATTATTGATTGTCGGATCCCCCTCGCTCCACATCTTAGCCGTTCATCCTGTCTGTTGTTGCAACCCTATTTTTTCCACTGCAGCTACTCTCTCTCATCACCAGTGCTGCTCCGCCCACCCCCCAAGGTTCGAAATTTGGTTTCGTTTTGGTGTTTCGGTGGGTTCAGAAACTGAAGTTTCGTTTTGGTGAAATTTCGGTCGAAAAGGTGTATTTTTTTTGTTTGTTTCAGTGGTCAAACGGCTATATTTTAACCTAAAACTTGGTGGGTAACTTATTTTAAAGTTAAAAAACATGTTTAGAACATAAAAATGCAATAATATTAGAACATGACATTGTTTTAGAGTTGCACTTTTGTTTGGCAGCAACCGTTGAATTGTTCTGAAAATTTTACTTGGTTTTGGAGAAAGAACTTTACCTTTCCTAAGCTTTGAATTTGTAGATCTTGTAGGAGTCCAATGGAAGTCAAAACGTGTGATGATGTGGCTAATTGGAGGTTTGTTGGAGACTTGGAGTGTTTTTCCTTCAAAATATGCAAATGGAACCGAAACCACCAAGATAGGCCAGGCAGAGTCGAAATTTCGACCGAGATATGGTATTTATAACACATGGAATGTATCGATATGGACGAGATACCAAAACGATATAGAAATTTTGCCAAAATACCGAAATTGCGAAATTTCGGCGAGATTTCGAACCATGCCACCCCCCACTGCTCCTCCCACCCCCATGTCCCCTCTCCCCTCTCTCTACCTTTCTCTCTCCCCTACTGAAAAATCCTTCATCTCTAGGGTTGAAACCCATGCCCTCCACCGCCCCCTTTAACCCCATCTCCCCCCTCCCTGTCGCCGCTCCTGCTTCACCCTCTGCCCTTCCTTCATGGCCATCACATCTCACTTCACAAGTCATCCCCCAAAGAGTGATACAACATGCCAAAACCAGAATTCGAACAAATGTCCATAGGTGGTAATGAACTTTCTGATTTTCCACCTTCAAGGCTACAATGGAGACGGTATGACTCGTCATCTTTAGAATCCAGACTTTAATTCATCTATTTCATCGATCCAACTTTAATTCTCTGTGAAACATCACCCTTTATTTCCCCTTCTTTATTTATGGTTGACCCCATATATCTAAAAAAATCACTTTGCGGGTACCTCTCACTCCTCAATTTTCACCATATCACTATCCATTATACTGTGACTAAAGTTACATATCATATACTTCATCTTTGATCTACTAATCTTAATACCTATTGGTTCCAACGTTGATCTCCATAGTTCCAAATTAGCATTAATCCCTTCTTTGGTCTCATTCATCAAAACAATATCATCGTTGAAGAGCATACACCACGGACCTCGTCTTAGATGCTTCTGGTTAAGTTGTCCATGATAAGTGCAAACAATAAGGGCTTAAGGCTGATCTTTGATGTAACCCAATCGTAATTGGGAATTCATTGTATTGACCTCCCGTAGATCTCACACTAGTCACCACGGCATCATACATATCTTTAATTATGTTCACATATTTACTCAAGACCCCTCTCTTCACTAGAACATGCCGGATTAAATATCTAGGGACTTTGTCATAGGCTTTTTCTAGGTCAATAAAGACCATTTATGGAGATCCTTCTTTTTGGCTCTATATCTCTCCATGAGCCTCCTTGGTAGCTAAAGTTTCTTTTGTGGATTTACTTGGCATTAAATCAAATTGGTTCTCCAAGATATGAGACTATCGTCTGAGACAGGCTTCAATATCCTCCTCCCGTATATCTTTTATTAATAACTTCCAAAAACCAGTACAAGATATAGAAAGTGGTAAAAATGAAGGACCGTAAAAGAGAATCACTGTTACTAGGTTTTAAAGCCTCTAACTTAAGTCCTAATGGGCTTAAGTTAAAACATAAACAGGTGGGCAGGCCTCTACTGGACTTAAGTGGCTTAACATAACCCATATGGACCCAAAACAGACTTATGAAACTGTGACTTAAAGACCCATGATGGGTTTATTTTAAATGAACAATCGTCGGCCAATTAGGGGCTGTCCAATGCCCCTTGTCCTTGTGCCTTCTCGAATAAACCTTCAGCCCTGCATCACATGTAGTCAGACCAAACACAACTATTGGAGACAATAAGAGGTAACTGTTGCCAACCCTTTCTTCTTGTCCTCAACTGTCTGTCAATGTAAAGCTTGGAATTTTTGTTTTGGTCCTTAAATCTCATCATTGGATATCTTAAGGTCTTGTGATTTATTTGGGGGAATGGCGAGAAACAGAGCTTGTCATTCTTACTGTAGATGTTGCAGGGAGAGAGAGGGCAGGGAGTGCTAGTGGCCAGCAGGGAGGGAGAGAGAGAGAGAGAGGAGAAAGTGGGTATAATAATGGTGGAGAGAATGGGTGGAAACAATAATCAGGTTGAATTGCTGACATGCAGAGTAGATCGACACTCAATAAGATGTTAGTATTTAAGATTCCATCAAACAGTGCTAATGTATAGTCACTCCCCCTAAAATAAAAATGCAATTACAATAAGAAACAAATAAATTCCATTCCAACTCTTACTGGACCAAAAGCCTGGTTGGGTTCTGGTTTTTGCTCATGCCAGTCCAGCCACAATAATGCTACTGCATCATTGTTATGGTTTGGAAGTTCAGTTGTTTGGGCTGAACTTTTGTTTAGAATTAGGTACCTTGTCAACTGGTTCAACCATTGATCCATGCTTGGTCTCAAAGCACTGAAAAATTCCTGTAGGCATCACCCATGTCACTCCAAATGAAAACATGAAGCATCATATTTGCTGGACCATTCACTGTTAAAACACGTGGGATCTATTTTGGTTTGGTATCTAGAGCTTTAATCTATAATCCCAAGTCACGCCATCCTTTTCATACCTTTATTTTCTTCATATAGAGAATTTTTCCCTTTGGTCCTTAAGGAATTCCACTGCCCCCTAGCGTTCCCCTCCATAGCCATACTGAAGATAGAGGGCAAGAAGAAAATGAGAAGCTCAGTTTTCCTCTTTCAAGAATTCAAGTGTAAAAGAACTGTGCAATAATTGGAAAGAGGGCAAAAAGAAAAGTGTGTTTCATGGTCCATAAAATGGGTGCATGATTCTTCTTCCATCCTTTTGTTTTTTGGTCCTTTTTTTACGGGGGTGGGGTGGGATGGGGTGACAAATTTCATATACCTGGTTTCTTTGAGTAAGTAATCATTCCATTTTGTTGGCCTCAATTCACTCAAATTGGGATGCCAGCTAACCTGCAGGCTTAGGTCAGTCTGGTCCATGAAAATGGCTTTGTCATAATGATGCAGATACGTGGCTGAACTGGCTTGGCATGAGGGGATATCCTGCAAATAAAGGGAAGAGAAAATAGAAGTGCTAGGAAGAAGAAGAGAATGGAGAAGGTTTCGCAGGAGAATTAGAAAATAAACAAAATCGGAAACTACTCAAATAAGGGACTGAAATAATACTTCTACATATCTACTCTATCTAGAACTTCCAATAAAAAAGATTACGAGATAATTCAAAATAAATATCTAACTATCCAAATAGACCAGAACAAGGTCGGGACCTGGTTCATCTTGGTTTGGATGACCAGATAGATCAAGCTGGTCCAGCCAAAAATGTGCATTATATGATATTTGGGCTTGCCTATGACATGAGATATGGATGGGTGGTTAGTCTCTTTACAATCCTATGGTTAATTTTATTTGCCTGTTCCAATTGGTACGTCTTCTTAATCATCCGAAGTGTCCAAGATGTATTTTTGATTGCTAGGCCAACAGCTAACATACTCTGACAACATTAATGGAGCTATTGATCCTTTTTGGACCGTCTGCAGACAAGCAAATGCCTAATGGAGAAGGATCTCTTTTTATAGGAGTTCTTTATATGGTATTGGTGGTTTTCCAGTTTGCCCTGGTTGGATGATTCAGCTAGAAAATATTGTGCGCTGTATTTATATATCATAGACTGGGTCTTCCCATGCTTCAGGTAGTAGCAGGACTACCATTGTTGCACCTGATATGTGCTATGCACTCAGTTAGGAACTGTAATGCAATAGGATTGGTGGTACTAAATTAATGTAGATATTTATGCAACAGCATAGTTTCCTGACTTAGGTGGTACTTAGACTTACAGCCATACCTATGACAACAGTATCTTCAATATATTATAATTTGTAGTTACTCTTTATGCTTAAGATATTATAATTACTATTATAAGGATATGCTTTATTACAAAAAAGTTCAAACACAGCTCTTGGCTAAGCCCCCTGGAGAAGTTTCTGATTCTTTTCTGATACTTGTATTATTCTGATGATTACCCCATACGAAGAGAAAGAGAAAGTGGAAGGTGAAGAGCTACAAGAGTGGTTGAAACTGGTAGTCATGCCGGCAGAGCTGACTGTATTCATTGGAGGCAAGGAAGAAGAGTCTTTTCTCCCGCTGCGGGCGAGCATTGGATAGGAAGTACAGCATCTTCTATTCCTCTTCATTGTTGTTTGAAGCATCTGACATATTGTTCTTGTCAGCCATTAAGCTAGAGCTTGATTTGTTGCCCTTGACACCATCACCAATGACTGCCAACCTTTCTGCTTTGTCAGCATGAACTCCATCTTATGACTGTAAATCTCGGTGATGAGCCTTTGGGCCCCCTTGGGCAGTGCACAGATTGTGCTCTCTATATTTGTCTATTTTCTTGGCAGACTTTTTCTTTTCACTGTTCTTCAGAACACCACCAAATTCACTCGAGGCTAGATGCAATATGTGTATGCAGCTGGAGTTCCAAGCAAACATGGTAGTCCCCAGGGGACATCAAAGTTCATGAGGTCTTCAACTTAAAGAATGACTTGTTTTGTACTGTTTATATACGCAAGTTGGCAGCTGAAATCTGTTGTATATCTGGCTATTGTTCCAAGTAATTGGTATGAGATGTATATTCAATTTATTGTACAAACTATGATTAGTCAAATATGTAATTTAATAAACAAAACTTATGAACAACTTGTGTGGTGCATGGATTACATTTTCGTCAAAAAATTCCAATAGTTGCACGCTTGAATGATTCTCAATACCACATTGTCCATGATTGCCTGGTATGTACTCTAAACATTGTCATTTTTATCTCATCATAGAGGTAAAGCACCAGAGTCCCCAAAACCACAACCCCATGAAACAAGCATTTCCAATATGAGGTAATCCGTCTATGCTCAATGTTCTGCAGTGGTTTCCTTTGGAATCCTCCCACTCGTTGTAGGACAAATTCAAGATTAGATGGTTTAACGAAGTTGGTGATAATGGGATCTCTCCTGTGAAATTAAAACTTGTCCAAGGACTCCAAGTCATTCATGTTGCCAACACTATTTGGGATCTAACCAGTAAGGTTAGATCAGGGATGGAACCATTAGCTTCTTGTTTGGAAAGTCGATGGGCATGTTCTTTAAATTTGTTAACCCTTTTCGTATAGATCTTCAGAAAGAGTTTGATCTTAGCACAATGTAGACACCCAATTTGTCCCCCCCAATCACCCCCATCCTACCGCCAAAAATAAAAAAAAATTGATGAATGTTGTGTGCGGACAAGACCCTCTCTCTCTCTCTCTCTCTCTCTAAAGGAGGATTCGGTTGTCGGGAAGATACCCCAATTTACCGTAGTGTGTGTTGATCTGTGGAGTTCAGCTCGAGGAAAATTAGGAATCTAAACTGAGTATTAACCCAGGTGCGGAGAACGGGAGAAGTGGCACGAGAAGCAGTGTCAGTGCCCCCAAACAAAATATGGCAATTTCACTTGTTTCATGTAGGGAACCGACAACAGCTGCCTAGTGCAGTTGCTAAGAATTGTTTATCAAAGCAGCGTTCCATCTGGCATATCTGGAGTTCGAATCCCCCCTCTTGCCCCTGCTAACCGCCCTTCCTTGAGTTGGGATGCCTTTGGGCTGTCAACCTAGTTGGCCCATGGGCCCTTGATAGGAACTGTCAGAAAAAAAAAGTAGGGAACCAACCCCCAGTTGATTAACCGAGGAAGGTCCGGTTGCTATCCTTACACACAATAATACAAAGACATGGGAATTCACTGATGAATTGGGGAATCTTTCAAATGTATTGTTGCCTAAGTTTAGAAACTTTTATCGAGAGTGTCCATCAAATCTTATAATTAAATTAAGGGGAAACGAATGATGTTGGGTTTTGTAGCATACACTAGTGCCTCTCCATGTTATCTCTCTCATTTTTCATATGAAATGACATATAGCCAAAGATTCATAACCTTTCTTCTTTTCTTTCTTTATATGAATGAAAAAAAGAACCTTTCAATGGATTTAGAACTTATTCTTTGATAAATCTGCCCCAATTGTAGGAGAGAGAGAGAGAGCATTAACGTACGCTACACAGCCGTTCAAAGAACTCAATCCCTTAAATTAATTAATTTATTTTATTATGCATGATATTAATGGGCCATAGCTGTCCTTATTGGGCATTCGGTTCATAGAATCGTCACATTATGAGTCTTGTGGAATGATGATACTAGACACAAGTATGAGTTTACATTGGACTGGATCACATGAGAATCTTAAGTGGTATACCATCGGATGTTTAAGCAATAAGATTCTCATGGGTAGCTTACGATGGGTCCCTTGCCCTGAGAAGTTCCTACCATAGCAGTTGAGGCATTATAGGTTTTGGTGTACTTACGATTGGTATCTCTTGGACCATATATTAGCACGTGGACTCATGGTAACAAGTTATGTAAGAAAGACATACTCAACATAAAATCCACTTCCTATAAGAAAAATATCAAAGAGAGCATATCTATACATGATTGGACAAAATGGGGATTCGATAACAAGTTTTGTAAATAATTTATAAAAAGTTTTGAAATTAGTATATCAATAAATATTTTATAGGAAAAGTGTCCGTGAGCATATAGCGTAGGCTATGCCTAGACGCATTATTATTTCATTATTTTTCATTTTAAAAATAAATTGAATAAAAAATTAAACTGTCTGGGCGTAGCCTACTACTATGTGGGCTCAAAGAACCCTAGCCTGTATTTTATAAATGTATTTGAAATATTTTCATTCGTCCAATCATTGGAAAATATTTTTTGTGCACATAATTACAATGGTCTAGGATGATAGATAGTAATTTTACCATGTTCTGAAAAATTGTTATGTGAAATTGTTCAAGTGGAGGGACCAAAGCATAATAACTGTTGTATTAGAAAAAATATGATTTATTTTACACCTTGGGTACATATTAGTGAATATATTTAACTGAAAATTTAAAGCATTTTAAATATTATATTGGAAGTGGACATCGCAATGGCATAAGAGAGTTAGAGGGATAGAGAGGTGTTGGTTTCTTTCTATTTAGGAAACCAAATTAATTTTCTATATATAACTTTTGTGGGGGAGGGGGTGGGAATGTGTGATATCTTCGCTTTTAATTTCATGAATCCTATATTTTCCAAGTATGAGAACCATAATGTTCTGCCGAACTTTGTGTTCCTTTTAATTATCTCCAGATTTGGAGTTTGATTAAAAGTGAAATCAAACTTCTATCGATTAATTTTAAAAATCAGAATTCCTCCGTTGATGACCTTATCTAGTCTAGAATGATAGGTATTCATCTCTCCCCTCGAAGGCACAATGGTGTCCGTCCTTCTCTACTAGAGTGGATGAAACTTAATGTGAATGGATGTTCGTTGGGGAATCCGGAAAATTTTGGTGTTGGTGTGATCATTTGTAATGATCAGTCTTGTGTTGTCTATTCTTTTAGGAATTTCCTTGGAATTAAGACAGACTTTGAGGTTGAGTTTGCAGCATTTATGCTTTTTGTATGGATTTGACGCGTTAGCATGCCCGTTTATAGTTGGGGTGTTGGTGCTTTTCTTGCTATGTTAGCGCATGGTGCTCTAAGATCAGCTCGACCACATGCTAGTTGTAAATCAGGTGGTCTACGAACAGCTTGACTATCGAGAGAGAGTGGTCTACAATCAGCTAGCGCAGCCATTTCTTGGTTGCTAGGTTCCTTTTTGTTGATCCTATCCGAGAGGGTGAGTTGATACGAGGGTCTTGCCTTACCGTGATTGCTCAATCGTTAACTAAGCTGAACCATTCCCACTGCCCTTCTTTTGAAAAGAATTGGAAGCATCCAGTTGGGTATGCAGAAGCTATGGGTAGAATATGATTATGTTGTTGTTACCACTTCAGTAGTGAGGTGGTTTGTTCCATGGTTTCCATGGTTTGTGCAGTAGTTTTGGATTTCTCTTCAATCATACCTTGCTTTTACCGAGTGAAAATCACTCACTACTTTAGAGAAACAAACCCAGTTGCAGATGTTCTTGCGAAATAAACTACAAAGTTAGAGATCTCTCCTCTGTGATGGTGGACCTTACCCCATCAGTGCAAATGGAGCTTGCTCAAGATGCACAACTTCGGCCAAGATATTGTTTTACTAGTTGATTTTTTGTTCCTTGAGAGTGCTAGATAGTCCCTTTTGCTGATGGCAATGCCAAAGGTAGAAGGATCTATCCAAGCTTTATTGTTGGTGTTTCTGGCTATTTCAGGTTGTATTTGTTCATTTTTTTTTAACAAACGATCTTTTAGTGAGAAAAAAGAAAGGGCGTTACTATCCTATTTTCTTAAACCTTGTTTTCTTCCCCCTAAAAAAAAAAAAATATCTCGAAAAATTTCTCACTCCATTGAACTTATCCCTTATTTACTCAAAATCTCTATCAGATGTTCCACCTCTAATTCCCCCAAAATAGTAAAGTCTTACCTCTTTATCTCCCCTGTTGTTTAAAATTGACCAAATTACTCTTAATTCTCACCTTTTAACCGGTTACTTCCCTCTCTATCTCCCTACTTTGTTTATGGAACGATTTTCTGTCTGGGAGCGACCCCTATGCCACAGACACAAGGGGTATAAAATGACCATTGTGCCCCTCATAAGTTCACGCACCCCTGTGCCTAGGAGCAAGAGCACTCCTGGACAAAAACACATTTGCCCTTTGTTTATTTATTCAAAAACAATATTTTCCACCCCTACAGTTGCTATAACTTAAAAAATAAATATAAAACCAACATCGGATATGGTAATTTTGTTGGCTAAGATGGCAAGCCAAATTATGAATAGAAAGGAAAGGTTGTAAATAACTCCTTGGGACGGATGTATTTAACAAGTTTCCTCTTAATTGAATTATCTTTATTTCATAAAAAATAATAAATAAATAAAAGATAAAAAAAAATATTCTAGTATCTGAATTAAGGGCCTAGTTAGATAATTCGGATTCGGAAATTATTCGAGTGGAGAATTATTCGGAATAATTCGGTTGGTTAATTTAAGGGTTTGGTAAAAAAAGTGGACAAAATAAAAATTGGATTCGGATTCAAATTTGGGAATTATTCGATTACAAAAATAAAAGTTGGGCAAAAAATTTGGGCGTTATTTTTACAATTTATTGTATCTTTTTATTTATCAAGTAATTAACTTGATATGTACACCTGTCATTGAATGATGGAAACAGTGGTTACAGTAATCCAATTTCTAAAGCAATTGTCCTGTAGGTACATAAAAGTTCAAAATCACATCATTCAATCCATCACTCACGTAGTTCCATGATTCCATCATCCATGCTTAAAAGGAAAAACTATTTTAAATAAAGCAAAACATCCACAAAAGCATAACAAAAGTTATTACATCACCACAACTTAAGTACTTAACTAAATCATATAATACTATCTGGGGGTTGAGTCTCGCTCTCAGTAAAACTAGCACTTGCACCAAATAGCAAGTCTTCAACGATGCTATCATCCACATCATCCAACAATCTCTCTAGCTCTTTATCAACATCTTTAATGCTCTGATCAAAATCATTGATTCTAATACTGTTAAGATTAATAGGCAACATGTTTTTCTGTTCAAGTTCACCACTCTTTTCCATCATCAATGAATTCATTCTGATGTAGACTAAATCATCTAACATCGCTGCTGACAATCTATTCATCTTTTTTATTTGTGCTACATCTTTGGCACTCTAATTTTTCTCATAGGACGAAAAACTACATGGTTGGCTCAATATTCGAATGGCATACTTCTGTAAGACAGGAATAACATCACTTTGCATATGCCACCAAACCTCTGTCATTGGTTAAAATATATATATATATATATATACATATATACAATTTTAAATGATAAGTAATTTTTACACAAGAAAGAATAAACTAAAATTTTTAAAGAGAAAGTAATTATTATAGTTACGAGGATGACTAGTTTCTATCTTCGTCTTGGCACTGGGAGTAAAAATGGTGCTAGACTTCATGTGGTATACTGCCAATTGTCCATAATATTCTCTCCTCTTATCTTGTAGAAAAAATATCTCACCAATGAAATTTGTTGCTTCTTTCAATTGAGGAATCTCTTTAAACCTTTCACTGAAAAAATAAGCAGGGTTGAAAACAACAGCTGCATAGTAAATGGTACCTAAAATGTTTTCATCCCTTCTATTATCAAATATTTTCAAAATTTGATCATACCGATGGTCAACCTTATAAAGCTTCTCCAATACCTCTCTTGCTCTTTCCATTGCTTCATACAAATATCCTGATGTAGCCCCATCACCATTAACCAAACGAAGAACTTGAATGATTGGTTCCATAAATCTCAAAATCTCTTTTGAATCATTTCAAAACGACTCCTTTTGAATAATGTACACTATTCTATCTGCTTCAATAAATGTAGAATTTCTTAGACTCCACTCAGCTGATGCAACTAGGAGTCTAAGCTTCTCTTCCACTTCAACAATTGACTGAAGCATTAAAAAGTTTGAAGTAAATCTAGTTTTGCAAGGATATTTTAGATCCTTGTTTGTGAAACTCCTCATCAACGATAAGACAATTATTGACTTGTACAAGTAGTCAATAATTCTTTTAGCATCATCAAAAATTTCTTGAACCCAAAAAACCTTTTCATAGATGTCCTTCAACATTAGATTGATACCATGGGCTGCACATCGAGTCTTAAACAACCAACGATACTTTCCAATAAGCATATCAAGTGCACTGGAATAATTGGCTGCATTGTTTGAAATTATCTGAACCACTAAAATTTGGCCAACACTTTGAATCTCTTTGTCAAGAATAGCAAATATATAAGGACCAGTCAATCTAGCATGAGAATACTCTTATGACCTAAAAAAGAGAGCACTACCAGGGGAATAAGCAATCACGTTAAGAAAAGATCGCTTCTTCAAGTCAGTTCATGAATTAGACATAACTGTTCAACCAGTTTCTTTCCAAGAAAATATTACTTCTTCAGCGTATTTTTCATGGTCCTTTCTTGCTTCAGGGATTATTCTTCCACAAAGAGTTCCATAACTTGGAATAGGAGCACTAGGACCATAACGGGCTGTGCACTTCCCAAACTTGATGAAAGCATCCAATTGAACAACATTGAAAGAAATGTTATTTTTAATAAATAAGTCACGCAAACATTTCTCCCAAGTTGGTTTGTCCATCTTAGGGATCATTTCCTCCATTGTGGGCTGCCTTTGACTAGTCATAGTTAAAGGAGTCAAAAGAGAGGAATCAACTGTACTCTCACCACTGGTACAACTCTTACGCTTTTTACTACTTGATTCAGAATTAATAGTAAGAAGAGCTTTTGCTTGGACATCATCAGATACTTTCTCACAAGGGGCAATATCATGACCACTAACCTTAGCTAAATGATACTTGAGGCGAGTGACTCCTCCATAAACTTGTTTTTCACAAAATTTGCATTTAAAATGTGAACTATCAAGTGGCTCAGCATGTTGCCAAAACATATCTTATTGTCTTCCCATTTTTTCTATTTGTTGAAAGTTGAAACACAAAAAAAAACAACATAAAAATCATTTCATATGAACAAACAAATAAATCATATTAATTATTACATTATATAAGCAAATAGCCTTTGCATAATTAAAGAATCAAGTTTTCAAGTCCCACCAACATGCATAGCCTTTACAATAGCATGGGTCATTTACACCTTATGATCATTTTCTGAATCAAGAAAGAAGACCTTAATGGTGTTTATGATGTTTCCCTCCAAAGATGAGAAGGTGATTCTAGTTGGGCACAGTTACAACAGACTGAGCATTTTTGTAGCCATGGAGAGATTCCCTGAGATAATATGTGTAGTTGTTTTCATCTCTGCAACCATGCTCAGTCCCACAAATAGTTATCAGGGAGACTGAGACAGATCATGGGAGAAATTAAACCCACTCCACTTGAATTATGGTTTCCGGATCAATATTTTGTTTTTCAGTTTTTGAGTTTGTTTCATGGAATTCCTTCCCCGAAGTTTTATCTGTTTTTGACATAGAGATTCTACATACCATATGGGTCTGCCGTCCTTACTCCTTACTACTTCGATAGTCCACAGAGGCTATTGTACTCAATTTTTTTTTTCTTTTGATTTGAAATAAAAACCTTAAAGTAGTTAAAGGAAATTTACAAGACATTTGTCTTTCATTGCCTTATACGCAGGTAGTTAAAGTGTTAAACTAAAATCATGAGTCCACAAATTTCATTCAATTAAAAAAATCAATTATAAAAAAAAAAAAAAAAAAAAAAGAAGGGATTTTGAGATGAGACATGAGGGGATGGTGAAGAAAAGTAAAACATAAAAACCGATCGATAGGATGTCTCTCCCGAAAGTAGACGCGGCAAGAAGCCCTAATTCTTCAAGAATTTCCGAGTTGCTATAAGAGGTAGGGCTCTGGTTTTGACCAGTTATGAGCTATAAATTTTAACACAGAGAGGGCAGTTAGATACAATAAGAGAAAAACTCCTATGACAGATGATCTATGGCATGAGAGAGAGAGAGAGAGAGAGAGAGAGAGAGAGAATTAGGGTTTGGAATTCACCTAGAAGTGGTGAGGCTTTTATTGGATAGACGTCCCCAGCTCTGGTGAGTAGACAAGAATGAGATGCAAACAGAGATATGGCGGTGGAGATTGAGAGACGAAAGAGGACGACAGTGGCGGAAGCCATGGAACCACGGAGACGATAGCCTGTAGCTGCAAGAGTCCAAGTCTCCAAGACAAATGCAGAACGGCAGAAGTGCAGAACCAAAAGATGGGCAAGCCGTAAGTGGAAACCCAAAACCCTACTTCAAAGTTCGGTTTTGCTTTTTTGTAGTTTTCTTGTTTTGCTTTTTTTTTTTTTTTTTTTTTTTTTTTATAAAAAGTGGTTTAATGGTAACCGAATAATTCGGTTTAATCCGATTCGTCATGCTTTATTCGTGTTTTATATTCACTTTAGAAAAAGCCGTGAATTTTACCGATTTTTATTTTTTATTTGGATTTGGTCAGAATTTTTCATTTAATTTGGAAAAATTCGATTCGGCCAAATAATTCTCGAATTATTTGGCCGAATTGCTAACTAGGATTAAGGGTGTCAAAACCTAACCTAAACCTACAAATCGATCGAACTCAACCAAAAGAGAGCATGGACAGAACTTAAGTCTTATTGAACCAACTTTGGTTTGGAGTATTACGACCCCAATACCATACCAAACCAAACAAACCCGAACCAAAACCAGAACGAAACCAATAAATAACCCAAATCAGCCTGACACTCGTAAAAACCAGTTTTTGCATAATTTTGTGTACATTTGGGGTGTAGGAACTAGGAACTATCAGGGGAATATAGAAATGCCTTCCTAAGTGGGCATAATATTTTCTTCTATCATAAACTGCAAATATTTCTAATTTTATTAGTAAAAGCTTTCCAATATCCGTAAGCATTCTAGTTTCCTTTTATTCTAAGGTACTAGACTGCTCATTTTCCCATTCCATTTCCAATGTACCGTATTTCTGCCCAGCAACGGGCACCAAGAATGTCAAATAAAATGAATCTAATACAATAAGACAACAAGTGAACAAGTTCTAACTCCCTTAATTTACTACATTAATCACCTTTGCATCCTTTCCCACCAGCAGACGAACCCCCTTCACAAGTTCTTCCTTGATCATGAACAGGACAGCAGCAGCAAACACACTCTGTACTATTTTTGTGCTCATCCCCTTATAAAACCCGGGCAAGCCTTCATATTGAATCATCTTCATTATTGCATCAAGAGTGCCTGACATATAGAAAATTACACAATCAAACAAAGAGGGAGAAAGGAAAGGAGACTTGAGTCATATGAGTTCAAGAGGAGCAAGTTCAACATATGATAGTTTTCACACTATACTTTGGCAAAATTATTTGGCCATCTCAGTGACTCCATGTAAATCTAAATTGTCATTATCAATCTTCGTTAATATGTGTGAAGGATTAATTCTCTATTAGCATTACAAATTGCAAGTAGGGATTTCTACATGTTGGATGGCTATAATATCCAAGCAGGGAGCAGGAAACCTTCTGTTGTTTAAATGGAGGATAGGCTTCCATCATGTTCACCACACAATAGCTGATGCCATTTGATAAGGTCTTTTTCAAAGGTAATCCAAATAGCCTACAAAATAATTTCTTCAAATAGTAGTGATGCAGATTAATAACCAAAATAGGCTTGTATTATTAGGAATAAGCCTAGGGTTGGGTTGTATATGTGTTGGGCCTACAGTCCATGAGATTTTGAGTGTATTGGGCCACTTTAATGGGTCTAAAAGAGGGACTCTAAGATTGAGTACGGGATTACTAGTTAATTTCCTTTTTACATTAGTTTATTTTTTAGTTGGGCTTTGATGGGGTTAATTAGTTTCTAATTTCAGTACCTAGTTAGTTTTTAATTTTCAATCATAAGTTAGTTTCTAATTACAGTTGTTTTATTTCCTAGTTTACTTTTTCAGATTTAGTAACTAGATGTTAGTAATCTTCATTTTAGTTTTTTAGTTACTAAATTGTAATCACCCCCCCATCACTGTAAAGAAAAGGGAGTGGTGTTTGATCCATTCGACTCCTTGCAATGGGAAACCCAGGAGGATCTGCTACAAGTGTTTTCTTCTTCTTATTTTCAAGGTTATTGCAAGGTTTTTCAAACAGGTAAGGGATCTGAACTGCTTCTGATTTCTGGTTCTAGAAATTTCAAGTTTCTCTCCTGCTGCCTCAATACTGTTCTGAAAATCCAGCCATCTGATGGCTCTCTTTTTTTGATCGAGTGTTAAGATTATATAGAGAGCAACTCGACCTTAATTTGAGGTTCATCAGACCAGGGAATCAGCAGTTATGGGATTTCTCCCTATTCTGGCCGATTGAAGTTTTCTGCCCAGAATTGCTGTCTAATCTGTGTTGAATGTTGATGTTGATTGCTGCCTTTATTCTCCGATGGACTGGACCTTCTAATTAGAAATCTGAGTTGATTATATACTCCTTAATATTCTGCTATTGAATTTCCTGAAGTTGTTGGGATCGACTGCAAGGTTTCAGAACCTGCTGTCCAGAATTGAGTTCTGGTTTGATTTATCTGTTCCTGTGGTGTTTGTTTCTGATTGTGTCTTATTCAATACTCTATTCCTGTTGCTGGTTAGTCTACTTGTTGGTGTAATCTCTGTTTTCAGAAATTCCAGATTCTGGGTTTGAAAATTCTGGTTTTCAAGGACTGTTGACTGATTACTTCTGGACTGCTGTAGCTGTCTAATATTGGGTGATTATTGGTTGTTCTTGGATTAAAAGTTCCTGCAGTTTGGGTCTAGTTTGAACTTTCAAATCTAGTCTTACATTAAGTAGAAGATAACCATGGTATAGTTTCAGACCTTTATACTGATGCCTTTTGTCTCCTCCAGTAACTTGTTTCGCCTGAAGCCGCGACTGCAAAAGGAATAGAATGATTGAAGAATGAAGACAGCACACAAAAACTTGCAAATTTCAAAATACGAGCAAGACTCAGAAATATCCAATTACAAATAGACATACAAACTTGGATCAGCCAACTACGGTTTGATTTCCTGATTGATATAATATACCACAACCAATGCTTTAAAAACAGAGCAGTGGCTGGCAACCATTAGTGGTATAAACAATAACACTGTATGCAATTGTAAATAAATACACCAACTTGCATCAGCCAACTTCTAAAGGGCAGTTTAATGCCTGATGGACAAACTATTAATCAATTTCAATGTCTGAGGGGGCAGAGTGGCTGGACCAATGTAAACAGTTGATGGTCCAATGGCCTCGTCAAGCGACCTAGACAGCCCATTAACCTAAAAACAGAGCACTGGCTGGCAGTAGTCAATGTCCTAAAGAATGATGCTGTACCCAATTGTAAATAGATACGCCAACTCATGTCTGCGACTCTTAAAGGGAAGTTTAATAGCTGAAAGACAAACAACTAACCAATGTTTTTAGGAAAAAGAATGGCTGGACCAACATAACCCCGTTTGTGGTCCAGCCACCTGGTCAAAGCAACCTAAGCAGTGACACTGTATGAAACAGTGAAATGCTATACATCTTGATTAACAAGTGCCCCCTATAGCCCAGTGGTAGCACATTAATCTCACACAGAGAATAGTCTGAATATACTGTAGAGCAAAATAGAATCACTGTAATTAATAGCTTAGTCAATGTTCAAAAAAAATCATTAGTAGAGCTGTGGTAGAATGAAGAAAAGTATGCTATTTTTATTAAAGAAAAAGGCTTAATAATATTTATAATTTGAAAGATGAAAATTGCCCAGACAATAAGTAAACGTCATATGGAAACCTCTTAAAGTTCCTTACCTTCTCACAATTTGACAGTAGGCGTCAGGAGCCCCTTTTTTTTTTTGGGGGGGGGGGGGGGGGGTGTGGTTGAAGGTGGTTTAGTTTTACTAAACTCAGTGAATCAATAATTCTCAATCATCATAAATCAACCACAATAGTGAGCTGACTTGCAACTCCAAGTCAAGGGTCATATTTTAGGTTGCCTTGACAGGGGATTTTTAGCTAGAGTCCTAACTCTGCTAGCTCAGTTACCTTCACTACAAGGAGTGGATACGTTACAACAGTTGCTCCAAGTTTAGCAACAGCTCCAAGAAAAAAAATCTGGCAGTCATTCAACAAAAGTGAGATGATATGGTCTGTGAAATATATAACAGGAAAGGAGGTGATATTGAAACTTCGAGTGAAAACCCACCTCTAAAGCAGTCACCCCGTCATTTCCCTTGTTTCTTGAAGCACGCCTAGCCTTTAGCTTCTTTAATAAGGTTTCATACAACATGAACTGTATGGAAGGATTGCTAACCTGTAATATCACCAGGCACATTTCAGTGGCCTTCTTTTCTTCAGGGCCAATAAGAGATATTTCTTACCATGATAAGTGTTGGGCAAACGCCTTTCCAGAAACCGAAAACCCCTGCTTCATCATAGACCTCTTGCACCTGTATACATTAGAGCCATTTAGTCTAAAGCTCCATACATAAAGCTAAATAGTGGTTCTTTCCCAAATTCCGCGTATTATTATTAGCAAAACATAATATTAGAACTAAATTTTGTGATGCTCATGTCTGTTTCTATATTAGTATGGAATTGCCATGCAACTCCAGCACTAGGGTCTCTCAGGTTTCCAAAGGTTGAAATGTATGATGCTTCGTACCTATTAAGATGGGTGACATGTATCCGTATCTTAGTACTAACAATTTTGCAGAAAAAGAATAAAAGTGAACCTACTGAATTAGGAGACTGTGGGACCAAGACAATGCAAATTCACTACATAACCCACAACTCAACATTGAAGAGAAGCATTTTTAACCAAATAATATAGACACTTGCAAAGTTAACATAAAATTACTCCTATGTTTACAAGTTGCGACAGAAGAATGAACAAAATCACTGTCTTAGATGCATGTCCACTAAGCTTCCAAGATAACACCCAGCGCTAAATTGGTCCACCAAGGACATCTCTTACATAGGGAAATAATCTGATGTGCTAACAACAAATGATGGTCTTTTGGACAGTAAGAAAAATATACTAAGTGTTTGAAAAGTGATATATTGAATTTTACTAAGACACTTTTGCAAAATACAAGAAGCAATGATTTTCATATCAATCACCAGGTTGTACACATATAGCATGGCCAGTTCCATAGGGAGGAAAATATTCAAAGTATTCGAAAAGTAATATATTGAATTTTACTTGGACACTTTTGCAAAATACAAGAAGCAATGATTTTCATATCAATCACCAGGTTGTATACATACAGCATGGCCAGTTCCATAGGGAGGAGGTTCCGCTGCAGCAAGAATTCCTTCTACTTGTGTAACTGAAAGACTCTCTGAAGGTCTTTGTTTTAATGAGGCTTTTTTGTGAGTCTGAGAAACAAAAACACAAATAAAGCATGTGAATCAAATCAGGATGATTAAATTGGTAATAAAGAAAAATGTTTTTTCGTAATCAAATCATTAGCCATGAAGCATGCAATGACAGGATTTTTTGGAGCGATGCCAAGGGCTGGTATGGTGGTTTCAGATCATGCAAAATGCTGGGTACCTCTGAATTAGCCATATTTGCGCTACCTGTGTGCAGTGCTGTTTTTCTTGAGCTACTATTGCCATTTTGATATAAAAATACAGTACTGGAATATTATTGGTTCTTCTTCAACCAAAAACTACTGTAGTTGTTCTATTTCCCACACGGCCTAGGGTTATAGGACTCAAACTTGCTACGTGTCACAGATTATTTAAGGAATATCTGGACACATTTTCAAGCTGCCATGTATCAGAGTTATTTCAAAATAGCAAAGTTGGCCTCATTTATATTTATACACAAATTCTTTTTAGCAAGGCGTTTCCTGCATGCTTGGACTAGGAATGCTTTCCCGCACATCCAACATTTTTTAGCCACGTGGACCGATTATTTGGAAGGCTAACCATTGGATAGCTTAGGACCTCTTTATAGGTCACCTGTAAAATTTAGTGGGCTAACTCAACCATATGTCCCATCATCTCTTAGTTTTTCCCCTTGTTTTTCAACCTCAACTTCATTCATATATTTTCCCATGCAATGGCATATCCTCTCATGTATGTCCATGCATCTCCTATGTAATAACATATGGGGATGTCGGATTTGTCTGAAATTCTAACCACATAAGGATGATGATGTGGACAACCTATACACAAAATTTGGGCCAAAGCAAGGATTAAAGCATCGGTATCGATTGGCCAACATTAAGATACATATCGGAGGGTATCGTATCATATCGGAGATACGTTAAGATACGCACATAAATGGATAGGAAACACTTTTTTAAACACTTTTGCATAAAAAAATTGTTAAAAAAAACTATTGATAACATGTATTATGCATAAACACTAAATTGAGGGTATCGCACTAAGAATTCAAGGTTTGTAGTTGTCCCATAAATATAAAATCCCTGTTCCCAACCTTAATTTCCACTTTAGTTAGAGAGAAATATGGTTGGCAACAACTTTGGAATAAAAGCCCCTCAAAAAATCGTGTTTTTCTAAAAAATGACCCATCTGAGCCATTATATCACCGTAGCGCACTGTATCGGTACGTACCGATACCTACCGATATATTTCGAAACGTACATTTCACCTCGGTTTTATATTTTCCATAGAGTATCGATACATATCGGTGTGTATTGTATCATATCGGTGGTGTATCAGTGCATATTGGTATGTATCATAAGATATATATCGATACGAAAGGAATTTAAAAATTTTCATGTATTGTATCGGTCGGCTAAATTTGAGATACGTATCGGAGATACTTTAAACCCTAGGCTAAAGAGCCATGCGGCACCAAATTAAATGATATTTAAGAAATCTTTCTAATTACCATTTTTACTTTGTTGTAACTGAACCTATTCTAGTAAAAACACTCCACACACCAC
>NC_056568.1:24689015-24692902 GCF_013358625.1 Macadamia integrifolia
AAAAAAAAAAAAAAGGACTCGAAAAAACCTTGCTGAAGATACGGGACAAACAACGAAGCAGGAGGCTACATTTTTCTAACCAAACCAATAATCAGGTATTAAATCATCGGTCATGTTAACATCAAAGTTTATCCTTAAGAACATCAAAATTAATCTAATAACTAGTAAAATGTATATACACAACCTATTGTTTACAAAATAAGGAAGACTGCATTGATTTTCAGAATTAAAGAAGGTTCTGAATCAAGCATGAATTTTATTTCTTTAAATGAGAGGCAGTTTGGAATATCAACCAATTTTTTACCTGCATACGAGTAACAACTACCCATATTGGGTTAGTCAACAGCACGTTCACACACCTACAAAAGGGTGACATCAAGCAGTACTGTAAGAAGGAACCCACACAATGAGATGAAGAGACTAAAAGCTGGTAGCATCAATTAAGTATTCAATAAGTATCTCTTGTTTAAGAGGTCACTGAGCAAGAAGATAATTAGTATTTACAGGAATCAATAGAAACACTCCAACAGGAAGTACTTCAAGTGACAGTGCAATAGCAGAATGCCTGGTTTAAGGGGAATCTATTTAACCCTCTTTTAAGTTTTCTTCAAAATGAACAAAATCTATGGTCCCAGTAATGTTAGATAAATGTAATATTGAACAGTTGCATGTGTCTTCTACTAAAGGGAAAAAACATCAATCAATACCTATAATCATAATCACCAGTCTATATAGTCTCTTTGATCATTCATGCATAATTGGCTGAGGGTGCCTATATGTTTGATAGGTAGGTCCATCAGTTGCATCAATTTTGAATGAGGAGATGTTAAAGAGGGGAGCGAGAGCAATAAAATGGTGTCTAATCCCATGTTTACCACATTCAAACCTATTCCATTCTATCTTAAGCATGGAAAACAAATTAGGACCAAACACATGGATAAACCAAGAATTTAATAGACAGGAGCATGTATATATAACTAGATGAAAACATATTATTACATGGGAGCAAATGAAGGATTTCCGACACCAACTAATTCTATGTAGGTTGTGTATTGGCAAATCACCCAGATATGGCAGCCACCAAAAGCGATGATAACATTCCAACTGATCCATCACCAGTCCCTTTCTTCATACGTTTAAGTGCTGCAGCTTCGGCCCTGTTCCTGAATATTTGATAGAAGTAGTAGTAAACACCCTGTATCAATATAAGAAGTGATGAAATGAGCCAAAAATCAGAATAAAAAATCTACAAAATTATGCTCAATCACCACTAATCCCCAGTTATAAAGCCACTGTGTAGTAGATCAAGCGTCAACTCAAGTTTTATTATAGGGAAACTCTAACGAGTTGTATTAGAATGTCAGAAGCAGGAAACAGATCAAGCAGCATTAAATAAAAAATAAAAATAACTTCATAATGTGAGAAATCGAAAGAGAGAAGGAAGAGTCATCAGACCAAGTATGCATTTGGTTCCTGTCTAAAAGATTATTGATGATGACCAATACAAAGAAAATCAGCTCATTCAGCATATTAGTGAACAAAACAGTAAGACTATGATTTACCAAAAATAAATAAAAAATAAAAAAAAACAGTGAGACCATGAAATAAATAAAATGTATAGGAGCTCTGTATCATTTGGGTGAAGATTTGTCGCCTCCCCTCTTCAATGTCCACCTCGTGTTGAACTATATATAATGTTTAGTTAGTTTAGAAAGAGTGAGTCACAAAGTCACACTTGGGATTTCTACATTGACATTAAACAGTTAATATTTTCATATGGTTCTCAGACAACAATTAGCTTAAGCCTCTACATTGACATATCAATAAATCTAATGGGGCTTTCCAAGGGCCCTTCCCTCGGAAAGTTTTTTATTTGAATTAAAAGAAAAAAAAAAGAAGCAGACCTTCAATAAGCTAGTTAACTGGAATTTTGGAATCAAAGGAGTGCAGGGCAAGTTATTGTGTCGATGTTCAAAGAACATGAATATTAGAGCCATGGAAAAGAAAATTTTCTCATATTGATAATAATATTTTAGCACAGCATCAATTTATCCATGGACTATAAGCTTTATATCTAACTATAGAACCTGATGGTATAAAACTATAGTACATTTTCACCCCCTGCACTGGTTAGTGGTGCCCCTCAAAACTACTAACGCATGACCATGCCCAACATCCAAAGAATTCTGCGGTATTATCAGACGGCATTTGAATCCTTATTCATTAATAATCGAAATCCATCTGATGTATGAGACTGCAAGGTAACTCCGTTTAAATTCTGAAAGTTTTTTTTTTGTGGGGGGGGGGGGTGGGAGGGAGAGAAGAACAACAACAATAGAAGCAATGGTATGAGGAGAACTTAATATCTATTTAAAATTATAAAAAAAAATTGAATTTCGTTTCCCTTCTAATCTTTTAACTGCAGGGTTGGAGGAGCATGCGGCATCCCATAATATGAAAACCCATTTTATATGAACCTGAGAGTACAATGAGGGTCACAACTCATAAAACAGTCTGGTTCAGGTTAAGAAACATTTGCTAACTTGAAATGCTCTTACCTGTGATGCAGCAGTACCAACCAACGACGGCGTCAGGCCTCCATATAAACGCCCCCATCCCTCATGTTTAACAACCTGCAACCCATCAAACCACCCCCATAAAAAAAAGAAAAAAAAGAAAAAAGAAAAAGACAAAAGCAAACATATAAATATATAACAAAACATAAAGAATTTTAATTCTTAATGTAAAGTTTGAAGATTACAGAGAACCTGACACATTTGTTCAATGGTTCCAAGTTTCCTCCTCGACTTGCTTTGATCTCGTTCGGTCTGTTGACGAGTATTAACCTAGATCGGAGCAACCACAAAATTGCCAAAATAAAATAAGAGAAAATGCAACAATTAGCCATTCACACACACACCCAAAAAAAAAAAATCCAAACAAAATTCAGTAAAAGGGGAAGAAGATCATACAGTTTGTAAGGGATATGTGAGGAGCTGAGCGATGATTCCCCCTCCAGCTCCAGCCAATCCATTGATTAAAGCATCTGACATCTTTAATTTTTAATCAAAACAAAACAGAGAAGAAGATCGGGGCTAATTGATTGATTGAGAGAGGGAGAAGGAGAGGAAAGAGAAAGAAAGAGAGAGGAGAATGAGAAGGAGAAGGAGGAGTTGGGTGGGAGCCTTAAAGAGCGTGTTTGAATATCTGAGAGTTTGGACGTAGTGAGATGGTTTCATGTCGTTCGCTATCGGAGACTCTCTCTCTTTCTCTCTCTTCTTTTGGTGTTCCCTTCAAGAAAAACGATATTGTTGCTTTGCATACTATGTATAAGTATAACATTGTCCGTATTGGCCCATACCGGACCAAATTACCCTTGCGATGACTCAAAATATCGAAATTGTCCTCTCTTTGATTGTGGCGGGACGTGTTTTTCTGTCCGTCAGACGAGGGTGAGGGCGAAAGGATCACCGCACCCCTCATGGTCGTTGCCTGAGGGAACACTCTCATTGGCTGACATGTTAGCATAGGCCCACACTTTTGGACATAAAACATTTTTCTTATGAATAGAGGTGGATGAATGATAAATCTAAATGAGGCCATGCATTGGCATCTCCACGCATCAAGACAATTTTTTCCTTTTTTTTGTTAAGCAAGTCTTCACGCATCAAGACATTGAACACATTGGAGGAATACCTTATCACTCCAGCTCCTTCTAATTGTAAGATAAATTTTATAGAATAATAACGAAATTTTTGTAATCATTACCTCATATGGTTATATCACTAACTTCAAATCATTTTATTCTAGTAAAAGAAAAAAACTTCAAATCATTATATATATATATATATATTGGATGGATAAATAATTCATTATTAAGAGAAAAA
>NC_056568.1:24696511-24710420 GCF_013358625.1 Macadamia integrifolia
CCCCCACACACACACACACACACACCTTAAACCTTTTGCCTAAAAAATATGTTTAAAAAGTATTATTGCTAAATGTGGTAAGAGATTGAAATAACTTATGCAATTATGTTATGTAATGGTTGCAAAAGTTTCATTCTTAGGTTTGAAAATCTCTACTATCTTTTCTTTCAATTTCCCTTCCGAGCCTACAATTCATATATAATATTTATATAATCAAAAAGGAAAGAGAGTGTTAGAGAAGGCATGTACTCACGGGATCTATATAATTTTTTTAATGTGTGTAATCCAATAAAAATGGAAGACTAACTTCGTCAAAAAGGAAGGAAAGTTTTGGCCTTGTGATATCTTCATTGTCCTAACTGATATCCTCACTTTTCAATCATTTCTCACAATGGCCTGTGATAAAGCAACCTAGACATTTAATTTTTTCCGCATATAGTATCTCCCTATCTGGTAGGGGGCAAAAACTTCTAATACTAACTGTATAACTGATACCTTAATCTCCTTTTATGCAAAAGTTTAATAATAGATTTATTTTTCTCATTAAAAAAAAAAATACTACCTCATAAATTTTTTGCTTGGTGTAGAAAAGATATATTTTAAGAGAAAGGGAGGAGATTTAAATGCCCCTAGATTGTAATGTTATCCCAGGCAAAACCAATGGAGGCATAGGAGGGGGAGTCACACTTTTTGTCAACAAGGGATCCACATGTTATGGAAGATAGAGAACGTGAGAGTGTACTATTATACATAGGTAGTGTGTATAGTTTTTTTTCATATTTATTTATTTATATAACTCCTTTCGTACTTAACCCCCAACCCCCTCATAAAAGAGTAACACCAATTGCACTAGAATTGTTTGAACTAGTTTAAAATCTTGATAGAAATCATTAATGCCTCGACAAATAATACTTTTATTCTTTTTAGGGATAGGAAAATAAAAACCAAGAAAAACCTGATGGAAGGGAAAGAGAAACACTATGAATGTGCTGAATAAAAGTTTCATCAAAGAATCTCGACGAATACAAAAGATAAATTAAACGAGAGAGTAAAAGTTACTTAGAACTTACTAATGGTGAGTTCATCCAAATGAATACAACGCTTGGACATGATCCCCCTCAATTGCTCCTTCTTCAATGGTTGTAACCCAAGCTTGAAACGATGAGATTTTGTCTTCTCATCAAGTGTTAATTAAGGTTTTGGCATTGACTTTTAGGGGGAAAGAACCTTGCTCGTTTGCATAGCTCTATGTCCAGACACAGGTAGATGTGAAAAGACTGCCCTACCCCCCGTCCCGTACGCTAAAGATGATTCCAGGCACCCTTCCATTGGCCTGCACCCTAGCCCAATGGCCTCACAAGTGGACAAATCTCATTTAATGCAAAACTAATACTGAATTTTACAATCAAACAGTTCACGTTATCCCAAGTGGTGGATCCTAAAGGTTGTCTTTGAATTGTCTTTAATTGCACAAAATGATGATCCTTTCAAAGAGGCAACATAAAATCCTTATGTTAGAAAAGTTTCATTATGTTTTCTCTCCGCTACACAACCAATATCCACAATGAAATTTGCAGGCATTGAATTAAATCATCGCCATGAACCAAAATCCATTGCACATTGATATTGAAGTATTATGACTTGTGATTGTACCCAAAAAGGTTAGAAAATACTTTCTGAATAATATTTACTTAATGTAATAAAATTCCTTTTTGCAAATAATTTGATTGGATTAAGCATTTCAGTCCGAGGAAGGTATTAGGCACTTCAGTCCACCCCATTAAATCGGACTTCATCATGATGCGGGAAATGTAGGAAATGCACGGAGATGACCCTAGGAGATCAGTGGGGCCAAGACGTTGGTCTCAATTGGGCTGATCCATGGCATTAGTCAATTCGCCAACCAGATCCATGGTCTAAATTCTATAAATGTCTTTTCCACCCCTCAGCGAGAGAAAAAAAAAGAACTAGAATGGATAAAAAGAAGTTCAGCTCCAAAGGTGGGGTAAGGATCAAGATACGTATCGGGAAATTATGAAGCACCCGGCCAATCTCACCTTGTCGGTGGCTGGTCCAGTTTATTAACCATTAAGAGATTGCATGAGGTGCCGAAAGGTCAAAATGCAGGGACCATGTCCTCTAGAGGTCCACAATGAAGGGATACGAGTAATTAGAAGAGGTAGGGGGAGAGTTGATGTATATCAAGAGCCTGCAAAAGAAGGGGGCTATTGGTTCCATCAAACCATACCAGCTAAGTGAACAGTTATTTTCCTGGTTTTGGGTTGGCTGGATGGGCCAACATTAGTGCTAGCTAGTCTGATTTGATTTAATTAAAATCTCCCTTCTTTTGCAGGCTTGATCTACATCACGATTGATACCACTTCTAGGAATTTATTTGGTATATTTGTGCATATATTCTGATATCTATTTATTGTTTGCAAGTCCTTTTTTTTATACTGGCCTATATATAAGTATCATTTTAGGATTTGCTGTATTTAGAGAGGTTTCTAGTCTTTCTCTGTGTTTTTTTATATACACCTGCTTCCCTTTTTCTTTGTTAATTTGACGTTTCAGCATGGACGATATTGAGCTGTCACTTCATTAACATGATGTTATAGTTAATTATCATCTTAATCTTTAATTTCACTTTCATATATTGAGCGACTCCGTAAAAATTAGTCAAATTCAGTCACAACAAAGCTCAATCTTTTCCGTTATCGCTTTTTTTTTTTTTTTTTTTCTCCCACAATCCTTTTTCTTTTCTTTAACCCCTCTATCTAAGGGTGTTAATCGGTTCTATTTTGGTGTATATGGTTCGATTCGGTTCACATTTATTTCGTTGAAACTAAAATTGAACCATTTACTAAACGGTTGCACTTTCTGAAACCAAAACCATTTAGTCACTGTTTTAAATGGTTTTGATCGCGGTTTAATACATACGGTTTCTAAACGGTTAGCAATCGGTTTACTAGTTTATTCACATGTTTACTGAAATTTATTTTTATTAATAAACGCTTCAATCTTGTATCAAATTAAATGAGGCATTGAACAAGCAGGGATTTAATTATATAACTACATAATAGGAGTAAATTATTGAATAAATTGTTGGATAGCCTCTATGGTCCTAAATTATTCCCTAAATTAAACCCATCTTATTTTGTTAGAAAACCAAACAACTAAACAAAGGAAAATATTAAATGGAGAAAGTGAAATACAAATAAAGCTACTAATGAACACTACTTATCGTTAGTGTTCTGAAGTTAAAGTGCATGAGGCATTGGAAATACGTCAATTAACTCCTTATTCTATTAAATTGCTATATGGGTTAAACGGGTTGATTTTAACAGTATAAACGGTTCGATTTTCATGGTGTCAATTCGGTTTGAAACCGACGGATTAAACGGTTAAAATCGAACTAACCCATTTAGCTAACCGATATGAAACTTGAAATATAACCATTTACTAAATGGTTTTGCAATTTTGAAGTAAATGGCTCGGTTCAATTTCAGTAAACGGTTCAGTTTCAAATTCACATCCTTACCTCTAAAACTTGAGTAAGGGTTTTTAACACCCCTGATTTTCTGTTTTTATTTCCTTTGAGCGGGAGTTGGGGATTCTCAAG
The DNA here is from genome assembly GCF_013358625.1 of Macadamia integrifolia. NCBI lineage: Eukaryota > Viridiplantae > Streptophyta > Magnoliopsida > Proteales > Proteaceae > Macadamia > Macadamia integrifolia. The sequence continues at coordinate 24,700,134 of NC_056568.1, forward strand.
CTTTTCTTCCATATGACTTAGAACTCATAATCTCCTTCAATACCTAATGGTATTTGATTCTGTTTGATACCTTTAATTCTTTTTATTTTGAAGAGATTTTGGTGAAGACTTCAAACTTGGGTTTTCTTAATTGCTTGTAGATTGTACTCTTACTCATTTTATTATTTTGATTAAATTTCTCTTCAACAAAGAATGAGTACTAAGTAGAGGTTGAGGACAATATCAAAATTAAGATTCCAACCCATGATTGGGAGCAAAGGTTGCAAAATAGTAGTGATTTTTACAATTTGAGTAAATGTTACTATATTATGTTTCAGAATGCAATTCTATGATCCGACATTATAGAATACGTATTTTATTTCTATTTGCTCCTAACCTTTGAACTTTCTAATATGTAATTGATTGTGCATACAATATTGGTTATAGGGTGGTGCAGAAAGGGAACAAGGCCTGATCCAAATACTAACTGTAATGGATGGATTTAAGGTTTCAACTTCACAAGTATGTTGAGTAGGTTTCAACATTTCCTGAATTCTGTTTGTTCTCATTCTATCAAACACAATCTATGTATGGATTGATGTTTATAAAATTCCCTTGCTGCATGAGAAATCTGGAAATCACTATTAATGATGATAGTGGGATTTTTAACACGTTTCAAGATCGATTCATTCCTTAGGATCCATTTGGTTGCAGTGAGTATTTATAGGGAAGGGAAGTGAAATTTTCATACTTTAAAAAGAAATGTTTATAATCATTACCCCATTGTATAAACTACTTAATTTTTTAATCATATTTAGTAATGATATAATTTATATGCAATTTTTATTTGGGTAATTTACAATGCCACCCCTTGGAGAATGCCGATATTAGAGGACACCCCCTCTCTTTCACCAAATTGGACTCGGATCCCTTGTCGTGAGTCTCTATTAAGTGATGTTGTGAAATGACAATTTTTCCCTTATGAGTAAAACACCCTTATTATACTATTTCAAAAATATTCTTTAATCACCCTTGTCACTCTCTCCCTCGTTCCTTTTCCGTACCTCAATCTGTGAGTCCGACAAGATCTAGACTACCCGAGCTGCAGAACAACTTATCGGCGACGAGTGGTGCTCTTCCCATTGCTGCCTCCAATGGTGCCTCAGTCGGGCCTCGATAGAAACCATTCCCAAAAGGGTTGGTAGCAGTTGCAGCCAAGAGACCAGCCAGATTGATAACCCTTCCATCCATTCCCACATCATTGTCTGGGGAGACCAATGGTGGGTTCTGAGGACTATAGATGGGCTGGTGGAAAACCCAAGTACATTGACCCGGGCACTGAGTCTCCGAGTTACACCCAAATGTATGTAAACTTGGATTTCCTGCCTTGGGAACTATGAATTCCGCATGTGTCCATACAGAAGCTCTCGACGATGACATCTGTTGGATTTATGGGCTAAATTAATTATTCGGGTTGATTAAATGGGTGAGAGTCAAATTGCATGAATCGGTTCGGTCCACTCTCAAGCTTAGGGATATGCTGGCTCAACCCATTGTGGTTTAGGGTTTTGAGTGCAGGGCAGTATTATAAATACTAGGTTTTGGGTCCCTACAGCCATTATTCACTCTTCTCCACTTTACCACTAAAGTGAGAGAACCAAGGAGGTTTAAGGGGCTGTAGAAGATCCATAGCCAAGCCAAGAGAGCGAAAGTGGGAGTGACCAACATCAATCATCTTCAGCATACTAGGTGAAAGGTACAAATCGATCCTCCATAATTTTATTAGATTCGTGTTCTTGTTTTTCCTGTGTGGTTTCCTCCATAGGGTTTCAATCTCAAACCCATAGGGAGTTCTAACAATTGGTATCAGAGCAGACCACATGGGACAAGAATCGATTGAATTTTTCTTGTACATGAAGATTTTGATTATTACTTAAAACCTGATTTGATTAAAAATCATGAAAATCATAAAAATCGTAATTTTACCATCACTTAAAAATCCTGTATGGAAAAACTTTCTTCACGAAAGTTGTAGATCACGAGAATACGGTCGCGGCGGTATGCCGCAAGTCACCGGAAACATCCGTACGCGCCGGCACGCGCCACCGGAAACCGGCTGCCGGAGGAGAGAGAAAAAAAATTCAAAAAAAAAAAACGGCGGCGAGGCATCGCCGGTTCAACTCGAAAACCCTACCGATTCGAACCGGTGACACAGTGGGTCAACTCATATGTACTATTTGACTCGGTCAAAGGTTGACCGGGTCGTTGACCAATTGACCCGAATTTGACCCGGAATTCATATGGCCGAACCGGTTGGTCTTGATTGATTTAAAAAAAAAAAGACTTGTTTGGTTTTTGTTCATTTTGGGTTTTTATTTAAACTACTTTAAATTTCATTTAAAGGTTCGTTTTAAGGCCAAATTGAAATCTGTTTTTTTGCGTTGGATTCCTTGTTTCGGGCCACATTTAATGATCTAATTTTTAATATGACATATTTATTTGAAATTTTATGTTGTATTTAGTTTCAATCATTGAAATAAAAGGGCGTTTTTATTTAAACTACTTTAAATTTCATTTAAAGGTTCGTTTTAAGGCCAAATTGAAATCTGTTTTTTGCGTTGGATTCTTTGTTTCGGGCCACATTTAATGATCTAATTTTTTAATATGACATGTTTATTTGAAATTTTATGTTGTATTTAGTTTCAATCATTGAAACAAAATGGCATAAATCAATGCTTTGAAAAATATATATGTTATTGGTTGCCATGAAATTGAGAAGTTTTTTTTTTTAAATTGAGATATGTTAATATGGAAAAGGGTGTAAGCTTCCGCTCATTCTTAGTTGCAAAGTAATTTTGCTTTAGGAAACCATGAAATGATGAGGTGGAATCCACCAAAGTGGTACATCTTATTATTTCATGATTTTCCACAGGAAAACAATGTAGGTGACATTTGCCCAAAGGTGATGTCACCAAAGTTAAGAAAATGACAGTAACCTAGAGGTTTCTAAGCCCAAAGGTGAGGGGATTTCAAAAGTTATTGTTCTTTTCACAGTAAATATAAATTTACAAGAGGACCAGTGCATTCTTAGCCCAAAGGATAGGAATGTAGTTGCGGTTGTGACTCTTGTATGGTTATTGTTGTCCTAGTGACATTTATATGTATGTTTTGAACATAAAGATATACATCTCTAATGGGAAAGATATGATAGAACTGAGTGAAACCCACCAAAGTGGTACATTCAGTTCGATTGTATCTTCTCCAACAGTAAAGGTGATACTTTCCCAAAGGTTATGTCATCAAGGTTTGAGGATAATCATCCACATTTCAGAAAGGGACATTGAATTTGGAGTTCTTTTGCCCAAAGATGATTGAATTCCAAAGTGAGTGTTGTTTTCACAGTTAAAAGAATAATATAAGAGCATCAGCTAATTCCTGTCCCAAAGGATAGGGATACATTTTTAGTTGTAACTCTTATTTAAAATATATTGATGGTATTACATGCTTTTATATTATGGTTTATATTTGGCATGTATTGTGTTGTTGTTACTGCTGTAGTAAGATGGCAGTTCCCTCAAGTTATGTATCTTCCATCCCAATACTCACTGGTAACAACTATCAAAAGTGGGTGGAGGAATTAGAATTGTATTTAGGTCTTCTTGACTTAGACTTGGCACTTAGGGAGCCTAAACCTGAGCCTCTCACAGACTCGAGCAGAAGTGCTGAAAGGACCAAGTTTAAGAAATGGACTGAAGCAAACAGAAAGTGCATACTGGTTTTAAAAAAGGCAGTTCTTGAAATTATACGTGGGAACATAGAGATCAAAGACACTGCAAAAGAATTCCTGGATGCTATTAAAGGTAGATTTCAACACAACAAGAAAGCTGAGAAAACCACATTGATGACCAGGCTAATGAATACAAGGTATGATGGATTTGGGAGTGTTAGAGAATACATTTTGGGTGTAGCTACTGATGCTGGTAAACTTAAGGATCTTGGAATACAGATCGATGAAGAATATATTATACACATTGCACTGAATACCCTCCCTAGTCAGTATAAGGTTATCCAATCTACCTACATTGCACTGAAGGATGATTGGAGCCTAAATGAGCTCATTTCCATTTGCACTCAAGAGGAAGAAAAATTGAAACAAACTAGGTTTGAGAGTGCACATGCAACTTTTCACAAGGGATCTTCTGGTGGACCAAGCAGAAGGAACAAAAATTTTTCCAACAGGGGAATCGTCAAGCCATATGACAGGACTAATAGTTCTCAAGAACTTGACACATCTCAAAAGGCTCAGGATGAAGAGAATACCAACAACGTAGAGTGTTTCTGGTGCCATAAGAAAGGACATGTGAAGAAGGACTGTTTTATTTTCAAGAAATGGTTAGAGAAGAGGAAGAATTCTGGGGCTGATAAGCAGGATGATACCAAGAAAGGGTGAGGTAGAATGATCACCAGTAATTGAGAGCAAGTAAAATTTGGTTCTATCAAGTAGTTAGGATTTCTTTACATACAGTTATTTGAAATGCTTGATTAGTGGGAGCTTTGATTTTGTTTAGTATTTGTTTATGTTTTGAACCTTAGCCCGTATGTTTTGGGGCACAGTTTGATGAATTATGGTTAAGTTTTAGCATTTACATTATGCACATTTATTTATTGAAATAGTTGGTTTATGATTTCATTTAAGAATGTTTTTATAGGCAGTAATTGTCTTGGTTATAGGTAATATTTTGCCACAGTTCAAAAAGTAATGTTTGCCACATTTTAAGACAGTATTTGTCACAGTTCATAGGCAATATTTGCCACAGTTTATAGGCGGAAGGCCACAGTTAGATATTAACCACAGATCAAAGGCGATTTGCCACAGTGAAGGTTAATATCTCAGTTAAGGACCAACATAGAATGACAACAGTGTAATTTGAGGATATGTCAATATTTCTATGATGGTATCCCACATAGATTCGTGTTAAGAAACTTACTTATGTTTGTAATAACAGAAAGTTGTATGCCGTATATTGAGGTGTATCTTCTGCTGTTATTCGATGTGAGTGGTTTTTCAACTGAATCACAGTAAGAGTGGTTAATGTAATAAGATTCTATGGCCACACCAATTTAAAAGACATCCTTATAATTAATGTAGCCTAAGTGGGAGATTGTTGGATTTATGGGCTAAATTAATTATTCGGGTTGATTAAATGGGTGAGAGTCAAATTGCATGAACTGGTTCGGTCCACTCTCAAGTTTAGGGATATGCTGGCTCAACCCATTGTGGTTTAGGGTTTTGAGTGCAGGACAGTATTATAAATACTAGGTTTTGGGTCCCTACAACCATTATTCACTCTTCTCCACTTTACCACTAAAGTGAGAGAACCAAGGAGGTTTAAGGGGTTGTAGAAGATCCATAGCCAAGCCAATAGAGCGAAAGTGGGAGTGACCAACATCAATCATCTTCAGCATACTAGGTGAAAGGTACAAATCGATCCTCCATAATTTTATTAGATTCGTGTTCTTGTTTTTCCTGTGTGGTTTCCTCAATAGGGTTTTAAACTCAAACCCATAGGGAGTCCTAACAACATCTGCAACAGTCTGAACTACATTAACGGCATTTCTATGATCGGCTCCAGCCGTGAGCTGCAAGATTTGGTTCATGGTGAGGGACTTGGCCAATGAGTAATTCTCGTCAAGGATCTGATTACCCATTTGGAGAGAAAGGGAAGAGGGCTTCTTGTTCTTGGAGCTGAGGTGGTAGTACTTGTCTGTGATCTTCCACCAAGTGAGAATACAGGGTTGGGGTTGGGTCTTCAATGAAGCTTGTGAGGATGATGTGAGGGAAGAGATGAAATATGAGATAATGGCGCGTTGGGCAGGTTAGAAATTGCTGTACCAGATGAGATTAACAGAGATTTGGCCTGAGAGAAGTGGACCATTGTGGTATTGGAAGAGCATAGACTGGTCCTCCACGGGTTTAGTGAGTCTCCTTCCAGCATTGGAGAGATGTAAGAGGGAAACCACCAGGAGGACTTGGAAGAGCGACATAGAAACAAAAGAGGCCATATTAGGGAACTTGAGAAGTAGAGAAGGGAAGCGGTGTCAACGTGGTGGAGAAGAAGTGGTGTCAGCGGCGGCGGTCTGGAAAACTCAGCCATCGAACCTTTGGTGTAGAATCAAGAACCAAGGTCTAGAGATCGATGCAATTTCACCATTGGTAAGTCCATTGAAGAGGCTGTGCAGGTCTCCATCGCCAGTATTTGGATTGATGAGGTTGGATCTGTCGGTGGCGTGCCAGGCTCTGGTGGTAGAAATGGAGGCAAAGGCGACGACGACGGAGGAGAAGGAGGAAGTGAGGGAGAAGGTTTGGCACCTTTGCCGGAAAGGGTTGCAGCCGCCGATCGATTAGGTATAAGGGATCTTCTTCTCCAACTTGGTGACTCATGCGATCGGATTGAGTTGTGAGTTTCATTGTTCAATCGATTTTGGGAATACAACCATTAAGGGTAATTTCGGTATTTCTCTATTTTAAGGGCAAAATTGTATTTAGGAAAAATATGAATTGCTGATGTCAGCATTCTTGGTATATCCTATAACGCTGACTAATAGCAAGGGGTCCAAGTCCAATTTGGTGAAAGAGAGGGGTGTCCCTCTAATATTGGCATAGAGGGATGTCCTTCTAATATTGGCATTCTCCAGGGGGTGGCGTTGTAAATTATCCTTTTTATTTTACATATTATATAGCAAAGGATTTTGGAAGCAAAGTAAAATGAAATTTTATAACCAAATATAGAATGATTTGAAATTAATGTTAAAGTCACATGTGTAATGATTACATATATTTCTTTTTTAGGTAAGAAAATTTCTCTTCATTCTCTTTAATTCCCCTTACAACCAAACATAGCCTTAAGAACGGATTTTTTTCTGATAGGATTGTTTTGTAACATTAGCCCATGCTTTACATGGATCCCTTTGTCCCTTCTCTGTCATCTTCTTCGTACATCTGAAGATTCTTCTGTGTTATGACTTTTTACCCCTTCCTTAATCTTCTAAAGGAATTTTGTTCATATTAATGAGTTTGTTAAAAGGGTAGAATTAATAATTAAAGACAAAATACAAATAGTATGAGCCTAGACAACATGTTCTTTCTCTCTCATATGGCAACATGTGCATTTGGGCCGGAGAGCTTAGATATTTGACCAAGAGAGCATCCTAGGCCACTTCAATTCCTCTCTAGTCATTATACTCGGTCCAACGACCAAGTAGATAACACATAAGTTTTAAGAAAAATTGCATGATTACCCATTTTTTTTGTTTTTCTTTACAAAATTACCCACAAAAAGTTTTGGCTAACAAAAATACCCAAAATTAGGTTTGAGTTTACAAAACTACCTACCCAAAATTTTAGTTAACAAAAAATACCCAAAATCAGGTTTGGGTTTACAAAACTACCCAAAATAGTGATTCTTCATCTTCCACATATAATCATGTATTTTTTTATGACTAAAACTTTGAGTGGATAGTTTTGTAAACCCAAACTCAATTTTAGTTATTTTTGTTAACTTAAACTTTAAGTGGGTAATTTTGTAAAGGGAAACCTAATTTTGGGTATTTTTGTTAACTGAAACTTTTGCTGGGTAATTTTGTTAAAAGAAACCCAGAAGTGGGTAATCATGTAACTTTCCCTAAGTTCTACCATTCTCTTTTGACGGATTCTCCTTTTTTCTTCTTGATCAGCAAATAGTACTAGAGAATAATAGAGAAAAGAATCACTCCTACAACAACAATTGTCACAACAATGGTAACAATTTTTCTAGATGACCTTCCATTGTTTCTCCAAATCCTTCACCTCCTTCACCATGCACTCTCTCAATGCTCAAGAAGAAGAGAGAAGGCAAAGTCTTCATAAGGGATAGTTCCGATTCCTCGCAGCTTCACATTGGTACATTCTCTTATATTCGAATGCGTGGCATTTTGGGCGTTGCTCTCTCCATCTGCTATCACACTTAAAGCGATTCAATCAATTACGTTAAGCCTTCAAGTGTAAAAACAAGCAGAGAACTTTTTGAGATAATTGTATTCCCATATCTAACGATGGGTTTACTAATTGTACTTGTAACGTATGTGAGATGCTTAGCCATTTGGGGTGCTGGACTATTGATCTGTAATACCGTGAAGTTTGGCTTTGCTCTTCCAGTTCGTAAAGGATCTTACACCAATAGGTACCACTGTGCAAGCTCTACTGGTCCCATCTAGGAGAAGGGAAGAGGGAATAGAATGTGTGAACTTGGGAAACAATGCTTCTTTACTAGTGGTTTTCATTAGTTGTACTTGTATCCTTTCTACAATAGTAGAGTTATATAAGAGTACAAATAGTGTTGCCAAGTGTTCTATACATGAAAGCGGAAGGACTCTTAGGAGATTGGATTTAGATTACAAGTGATATGAGTTCCCACTTTTGACAAAGATCTACAATAGGTATGATTATAAGAAGCAAAATGGAGAAATTCTCATTGCCAAACAGTCACTACTTTTGACAAGACGGTCTCCTTGTTATGATCGTTACTTTTGAGATCCATTCTTTTAAGGGTAATTTACAGTGTCACCCCCTGAAGAATGTCATAATTATAAGAACACCTATTTTGTTTCACCAAATTAGACTTAGACCCCCTACTGTCAGTCACCGTTAAGGAATATACCTTATTTGCTGATGTCAGTAATTATATTTTATTTTAAATACCAAAATACCCTTATAAAATACGAAGTACCAATAATACCCTTGCAATAGATTGATATTTATTTAACCCAAATTGTAATTGTTGGACCACCAATGATTGTTCAACGCAGCGGCAGCGGCATCGGTCAGACGGCGACCAAAGTCAGGGTGTCACAACTCTCGCTAGATCAACTTTGAGAATATTTTTCTCTTTATAATAATAATCTCCTCCCCTTAGCGATTGTTCTTCCCTTCTCTATTCCAACAAAACCATTATGAGGAGTCTGAAAGTGTCAGAGGAAGGCTTCTACCTTCATCCGTTGGGAGAGAGACAGTGAGAGAGAGAGAGAGAGAGACAAAGAGATATGAAGGTAGCGTTGTCGTCAGTTTCATCGGCATTACTGTTGAAGCCTCTGTCCGATGTCTACAGTGCTTCTTTGAATCTTAACCAAGCTCCCAATTATCATAAAAATCAAGGCAGAAATCGAATTTAGGGTTTGTGTAAACAAGACATGCCGGCGACAAGGCTCCAGAGAAATCCTTGAACATTTTTAGCACATCATTATCTCAGGAATAAACTGAACTGGATTTCAATCCCAAAAGTTGGAATCACAACTCGATAATTATATTGTAATCCAAAAGAACAGGGGATATCCCAAAATGAAATCAACAATAAGAGTCATACGCTAAAATACCAATTCAGTCAGTCGGAACAAGGACAGGTTGTTCTCAAAACTCCATCTGAGTCTCAAACAAGAAACAGGGGGGCTCTTCTATTCAATCTGAGTGTACCTTCAAGCTGATTGAGCTTGATGCTGTTCTTGAGCACTCCAACTGAACCTGATCTTTGAGAAAAATATCCATGCTTCGGGTCATACAATGCAGAATGAACAAAATCTCGAACTTGCAACAACAAAATACAGAATAAAACATAATTACTCAGAGAAAAAGGAAAATTGATCACTTGAATCCTAACAACATAACAGACAACTATTTACAGAGAAAGAACTCATAAGAATGAATCTCTGTTAGTCGAGGAGAAAGCTACCGATGCGCAGCCGATGTGTTCACTTGAAACTATGATTGAAAACATCATTAACCAAAGCACCACGAAAGATTAAAACAGATTCGACAAAGAGCGAGAGAGACAAGAAGATATGAAGATTGGTACCTTTGACTGAACGCAAGGAGAATAACAGAGAGCCTTTTCGGAGGCGCACTCTCGCCAGAGACGAACGGAGACGAAAGGCAGAATGACACGATAGAGAAAAACATAGAAAAAAAAAAAAAAACCCTTCTCGCCAGAGACCTAAAATGGTAGCGAGGGAAAGCCCACTTCTCCCAAGAGACAAAAGGAGAAGTATTCATCGACGACGTAATTAGCAATACTCGTCTGAACCCATTGGTCGCAGGTATGGAGAGAAGCAAAATGAAAGGGTAAAATGGTAAAATGATAAAGAGGAGTATTTTTGAGATAATGAAAATGAGTAACTTATCAGTGTTTTAATCATAAGGGTAAAAACATCATTTCATTATATACCTTAACAGTGACTGTCGATAGGGGGTTTGAGTCTAATTTGGTGAAACAGAGAGGG
>NC_056568.1:24710520-24718723 GCF_013358625.1 Macadamia integrifolia
TACTCACAGTGGGCCTTCTCCGACAGCCCTATGGGCGTATCGCGGGAGGGAGTTCACGGCTCGTACCCGGAGTATACGCGCACTGTGGTTGTAGTAGCACTAAAACCAGGACTTAATAATGTTGCTTAGGTGGATGTGATTTAAAAGGTATAGCATGGCATGTAGTGCATATGATGTGTTGTGATGTGTGGACTGCTGTGTGGTCCATCTTTCTACTTACTGAGCTAGTGAGCTCATCCCACGTGTACACCCATTTTTAGATGATTTTGTAGGTCATACATCTGAGGAGCATGGGGTGGGTCCCACAGTCGAGTTTCCTGAAGAGGACTGGTGGACCCACCCCATGCTCCTCAGATGTATGACCTACAAAATATCTATGACCTACAGTTGAGCTGTGCTGTAGGACAGCAGTTCTGAGGCCAAGCTGAGCTCCACCTTAGAGGCCGTGCTGAGCTCCACTTCTGAGGCCGAGCTGAGCTCTTCTATGTGATGCCGAGCTGGGCACAACCCCTGATGCCGAGCTGAGCTCCAGCCTTGAAACCGAGCCGAGCTGTGTACTCTGATGGTTTTTGATGATTTCCTGTATATACTTGGTATTTGAATCATATTCTTTTTGTGTATATACCATGCCTTCGGGCCCAAATGTATATAATTATTGTATCACAATTCGGGTATCAAGTATATGGGATTTATTCACAGGTAAAACTTAGTCTTCCGCTGATCTGATGAACTTATGCTAGTGTGTGTATGCTGTGGTGGAATATAGTATCTGATGATCCTGGCAGGTTTGGGTTAACTGGTGTTAACTCGGTTACCGCTCTGGTTCAGTGTGAACGGGGTTTGACATGTAGAGCTTCCCAAAGGAGTTCAGCACAATCAAGCTCTCCACATCATGGTAGAATGTCTTGGCAAGGTGGTTCCCCAGGTTCTTGTTGACAATGAGTCTGCTTTAAATGTGCTACCTTTGAGATTGGCGAAGAGTATTGGCATCAACCTAGAAGAAATGAGGCTGACTACCCAAACCATACGAGCTTATGACAATGCCAAGAGGAAAATCCCTAGCATCCTTACCATTATCGTAAAGATTGGACCGATGAAGTTTGATATTGATTTCCAAGTCATTGATATACCGGCAGCTTTTAACATACTCTTGGGAAGGCCTTGGTTGCATCATGCGAAGGCAGTGTCCTCTAGCCTCCTCCATCAAAAAATGAAGTTCATTCATAAAAGAAAGGTGATCATGGTAGCCGTAGATCCCGAGGTGGTTAACATCTTAGCTAATATTAAATGCAGAAGAACAAGACTGGGAAGTTCAACTAAGTGGTTTTGAATTAGATACAATTTGTGCAACCATTACTAACGAAGTTCCAAAGGAGGAAATCCTGGCTAACTATAAAGCCATCTAGAGTCCGCTGGTGAATCAGATGATGAAGAATATACAATATTTTCTGGGTATGGGACTAGGGAAATATCATCAAGGAGTTCCAAAGCAGCCTAGTTTGGCAGCAAACAAAGGAAAGAATGGTCTCGAGTACACTCCTCGGACCACCAAGGGGCAGAAAGTGCTCAGGATGACTAGGAAGATCTCCGTCTCTTACTACCCTACTCTCAATGGGTATTTTATAAAATAATGAGAGGATTTCCCTTTTTGCGGAAATATGGAGCCTTAGTTTGATGAAACCGCCGCAAAGATGCAATCAGGATTTGAATTATTTTTCCAAGACGAGTTCGACTGGGTGACTCATGAAGTGGAACAACAACAAATGCTAGTCAAAGAAAGTGATCAAGACAGTTGCATCACTGAGATAGCAAAAATTGCGCTAATTGAGATTGGGTCTTCCTCGAGTAACCCTATAACATTAATCTGATCAAAGGAGGCACCAAGTCATCGAGTCTTCCTTAAAAGAGAATGGGAACAGAAGATAAGGCTTACCTAGAGTCTTCCATTTTCCATCGATTTAAAAAGCTACATTTGCTCCCTCCTATAAGAACCAAGGGCCCGAGAGCTTCATGAGCTCAAGCCTCATCCTTTCAGAGGAAGAAGTATGTATGTAAAGCAAAGAAGAGCACAAAGAATAATGGTGATCATGTACTGTGCCTGAATCAACTGCAACGGGAAGGTCCGTGAAGGTGGTAAAAAATGTGACCAAGGCATCAGGATGGCATCCCTCAATAGGATTGAAAGGATGGACTTTATAGAAAGAGGATTGAGTATTCTCCACCAATCCTCACCCCTCAAAAAAATTGATTTTTAAGAGCACAAGGTTGATCAGTTGGTATCTGTGAAGAAAAAGGCACTTATCCAGAAGAACCACTGCACCATTGAAGAAATAGCAGCAACATTTTCAGAAGGAGAAGTAGGCCCTTTGCCACACCTCCTCATCCCTTGAGCCACGGAACCACTCTTGAACTGGACAAGCATTAGAGAAAATTTCAAGTTTAGTCATGCTATTGAGTCAACCAGCCTGAATACCCCTGGGAAAAGCATTAAGCCAATTATCAAGTTTGTAGTTGAGTCTGTTGTTTATGATTTTGTGTCGGCCTCCCCTCTCAAGGAGAGTTCAAAGTCCTTGTATGTTGAGACCGTTACTCCTTTCATGAATGAAATTTCTGATTTTGAGTATGACTTGCCTCCTTTTTCTGATGATGATCTTAATAAATATCAAGAATCAATAAAACAATGCAAACCAAAGAAAGCCCAACCCATCCGTGAGGATACTCGGGTTATTAATCTAGGAACCAACCAATGGCTTTAAAAAGTAAAAATTGGCACTACCCTTGATGATAAAGAAGCATAACAAATGATTAGCCTTCTGAGGGAATTCGCTAAGGTCTTTGCTTGGTCTTATGAGGATATGCATGGTATCGACCCCAACATCATGCAGCATCAATTGTTGATTTACCTTGGGGAAATTCAATAAAGCAGAAGCTCCAAGAATGCATCCAGAATGGAGCAAAAAAAATCAGAGAAGAGGTTGTGAAATAGTGGAATGTAGTGTTTCTACAAGTGGTGAAATACCCCCAATGGTTGGCTTACATAGAACCAGTACCAAAAAAAGATGGCAAGATACGAATGTGCGTGGACTTCCGAGATCTTAGCAAAGTAAACCCTAAAGATAATTTCCCATTACCTCACATTGACGTATTAGTGGACAACACAGCGGGGCATCCCTTATTATCATTTATGGATGGATTCTTGAGATATAACCAAATATGCATGCACCCAGAGGATCGAGAGAAGACAGCCTTCACCACTCCATGGGGAACCTATTGTTACAAGGTAATGCCTTTTGGACTGAAGAACATTGCGGCAACTTATTAGAGAGCCGCTACGGTCATATTGCATGACATGATGAACAAAGATGTGGAAGTTTATGTGGATGACATGATAGTCAAAAGATCGATAGGGGCATATTCCGGTGCTATAGCAATTCTTTAAAAGGATTAAGAAGTATCAGCTAAAGTTGAATCCTCAGAAGTGTGTATTCGGGGCAATAGCAGGAAAGTTTTTAGGTTTCTTGGTAAGTGAAAGAGGCATTGAAGTTGACCCTATCAAGATCAAGGCAATTTAGGAAATGCCCACACCTAGAACTGAGAAGTAAATACGAGGATTTTTGGGTCACATCCAGTATATTAGCAGATTCATAGCTCAGTTGACTACAATTTGTCAACCAATTTTCAAGCTGCTGAAGAATGATCATCCCATGGAATGGAATGACCAATGCCAACAAGATTTTGACAAAATCAAATGATACCTCATGAACCCACCAGTATTGACACCACCGGTGGAAGGAGAACCACTTCTCTTGTACTTATCAGTGGGAGAATATTCCATGGGCTCTTTACTAGCACAAAAAGAGATGAAAGAAGGGGCAGAGCATCCCATATACTACCTTAGTAAGAAGTTCCTAGAATATGGTACATGGTACATATCTTTGGAAAGAACTTATGTGGCGTTGATTTGGGCAATAAAAAAGTTACGACACTACATAGTTTCCTATCCGGTGCACTTGATCTTAAGGATAGATCCCATCAAATACCTCTTCAAGAAACCAGCCCTAACAGGAAGGATGGACCATTGGTTTCTTTTGCTATCAGAGTTTGACATCATCTATGTTACTCAGAAATCAATCAAGGGTAGGCTATAGCTAATCATTTGGCTGCCCACCCTACAGAAGATGGAAGATCCTTGGATAATGTCTTTCCCGATGAAGGAATCACAGTAATAGAGGAAGAAGACACAGTTAATGAATGGAAATTATTCTTTGATGGAGTAGCCAATCAAAAGGGGTGTGGTGCAGGAATGTTGCTTGTCACTCCTGACGGCCTTTATTTGCCTCATCATTCCGCCTCGATTTCCCCTGTACCAACAATATTACCGAATATGAAGCTTGTGCATTAGGGCTCGAAACTACTTTGACTATTGGAGTAAAAAGTGTCAAGGTTTACAGTGATTCATCCATTGACATCTGTCAGACATAAGGAAAATGGAAGACCAGAGATGAAAGTTTGAAGCCATATTAAGAACCTCTGGAAGAGGTGGTTGAACACTTTAAAAATATCTCGTTCAAATACTTCCAGAGAGATAACAATAGGTTTTCTAATGCCCTTACAACCTTAGCCTCTATGGTAGAGTGCAACCCTTTGGCTAGAGTCTGACAATTCTTGGTTTGTTGACATAGTAGATTTTATCAGGGAAAGGAAGTACCCAGGTGTAGCAGCTGACAGAAAAAAGAAATTTCTAAGGAGATATGCCGCCCAGTTTATTCTTCAAGAAGATTTATTATACAAGAGATCCTATGACGGAATATAGTTGTTGTGTGTGGACGAGAAGCAAGCCACAACCATCATAGAGGAAATTCATCAAGGCCTTTGTGGACCTCATATGAATGCCAAGTTGCTAGATTAGAAGATCCTCAGGTTAGGATATTACTAGAACACAATGGAAGCAGATTGTGTGGACTTTGTCAAGAAATGCCACAAATGTCAGATATTTGTTTACATTATACATATCCCGCCAACAGAGTTACATTTGCTCAGTTCACCTTGGCCATTCTCCACTTGGGGCATCGTTGTCATTGGAAATATCAACCCTAAAGCATCCAATGGCCATGAGTTCATCTTGGTAGCCATTGATTATTTCACCAAGTGGGTAGAAGCTCAGTCATATACGGTCCTCACATCTGCTAAGGTAGCCAAATTCATTCAAGAAAATATCATTTCTTGATATGGAGTCCCGTAAGAATTGATATCTGATCAGGGATCCCATTTCTGGGGTAAGACTGACAAAATCTGCACAAAGTTTGGTATTATAAGGCATTGCTCTACCACTTATAGGCCACAGACTAATGGGGCAGTAGAAGCAGCCAACAAAAACATCAAAATCATCCTGCAAAAAATTACGGAAGCACAAATGGATTGGGCTGATAAGTTATCCCTTACATTATAGGCAAACCAAACTTCTGTACTATCCTTGACAGGGGCAACCCCTTTCTCTTTGCTATATGGAGTTGAGGCAATTCTACCCTTGGAGATCCTGGTACCATCTCTAAGGGTGCTTCTTGATAGTCAGCTATCTGAAAGAGAGTAGGTGAAGGCAAGACATGGTGAGCTCAATTTCTGGATAAAAGGCGTATGAAGGCCATGGATAGTCTTAAGAAATATCAACTGAGAATGGCCAGGGCCTTTAACAAGAATGTGAAGTCCCGCCACATAGAAGAGGGTGAACTTATTCTTCGAGAATAAAGAGCCCCAATTCATGACCCAAGAGGGAAATCAGGCCCAACTGGAGTGGCCCGTTCACTGTCAAAGAGGTTCTACTAGGAAAAGCTGTGAAACTTATAGACGACAATGGCAAAGAAATACCCGAACTACTCAACATGGACCAACTTAAGAAATATTATGTCTGAAAGAGTGAATAGCCTGAACTACGTCAGACCTGATTCCTTTCGAGGGATACGTAGGCAACTTGACATGTGCAAGTGCAGTCTCAACCATCTAAAGGCAATAAATTGGTTCCTCGATTAATAATCAAAGTATCTCAAAAGATCATCATAATTTGTGTCCCCCAAGAATCACCATTTGGCATGCAAGGCTATTAGGTATCTGTCATTCCCCTATTGGACCATCAATTCTTATCTAGGATTCCATCCCCCAAGAATCACCATTTGGCATGCAAGGCCACTAGGTATCTGTCATTCACCTATGGACCGTCAAACACTTATCCAGGATTCCGTCCCCCCAAAAAATACCACCCGGCACTAGTTTGTCAAGGTCAGTTTACTCTCCATCCTTGATTACTCAAAAAAAGAAAAAGAGGTTGATGCAATAGTGGTAAAGGTTTGTTTGAGTCATTAGCTAATGAGTAAATCTTTGATAAATCATCATATCTTTTTTGTTTGTGATGGTTTCAGGAAAATTTATGAGTATGTTGGATGAGACATTGAGGAAATGGATCTTGGACATAAACATGAGGGTGCCAGGATTATTGGAATCTATGAATATGTCATTTCTCGATCGGATCGGGCATGTAAAATTATATCACCAATTACTCTGGGATGCTAATCTGGATATATTTCGGTTTGGATTAGTAGAGATCTGCCCAACTCTTGAAGAATTTTAAGTTTGTATGTCATTTCTACCTAAAGGCAGGTCATTCCAGCCATCTTTGAAGAAAGATCATTCCATGGAAATTTGAGACTTCTTCAGATAGAAAGAAGAGGAAATGAACCAATTCGTCAGCTATGGGACGATTGACATTCTAAAGGTGGCCTAGATCTTTGCCCAACATTTACCAAGGGGAGGAATCCATCAATAGAGATCATAGGATGCTTATTTACTTTGCATGATAGATCACTATGTTCTCCGAACTCCTGGGCGTGGTGCACCGCACGTTCTGGTTGATGTGGTAAAACAGTTGAGGAAAGGAGGTGAGATCATCCCTACGGTTCTTGCAGAAACATTCAAGGGATTCAATGACATGAGCCATGGCCATAGATTCAGACTAGATCCTTATCACGGGAGTCTTGCTATTTTTTAAATTTGGCTCCTCGAGAAATTGAAGTTAACTAAGCCATTAAAAGAAGGCCCGCTCGGAGTTCTTTGCTACCAGGATAAGAGGGAAGTTCCAGAATTCAACCTTATCACTGACTGGGAGAAGTACATGTAGGAAAGGATTGGAAAAGATATTGCATAGAGATTGATGAGCACATTTATGTGTGAAATCTAGTGTAGTAAAATATGCATTTTACATATTTAGAATGGAACTACCTTGGGTTTTACTCTCTTTTTGCAGGTTTTATATTTTCAAGGCCTTAAGGACTATCTTGCACCATATCTCCAATTTTACATGTAAAGAGGTCCTATTTCTTTTCATAATTACGAAGAGGATGAAATTTTGAGAAAGATGGACATGTTCAATTGCAAGTACACATTCGTTTGGTCAATCGTACAAGTGATTATTCTTTTCGGACCAGAAAAAGAATAATAGATCAGAACTGAACCGAGATGCAGAGCCAGCCCATCTGTAGTTGTCCCAAGGGTATAAAGAATATTCCAAATGCCAACAAGGATCGATGGACCACATCCTTAAGTGATTGAAGATTCATTTTTGGTATCTACGACTACCTAGCATAGTTGGTGAGTTATGGTGTGCAAAATCCCTTGCTTATTAGGAGGTCTCAAGTTCGAACCTCTTAGCTGCCATTTTGTTAAGGTTTTTTTTCTTAGAAGATTTTCTCTCTCCTACTCATCACTCAAAGGAGGTCGACCAAAGTGTTTCTTACACAAGAGGAGAGAGAAATAAGGAAATAAAGAGAAAAATAGAAAAAGGGAGAAAAAATAGGAAACGGAAAAAAATAATTAAAAAAAAAATCATCCAAGATGCTGTCCACGTTTGAAGAAAAGAGAGAAAAAAAAAGGAAAAAGGAAGCAAAATCGTTGGAGATTCCCTACTTCCTATAATTCTCTATCTTCTCTCTCCTCCACCTCATCAACAAGATAAAAAAAAATCTATTTTTTTTAGAAGTTAAAATCGTTAGCTTCCCTCCCCCATTCTCTATATAATAGAATTAACACAAGGGGAGGAGGCACTTCATTCTTCTTCTAAGGTTTTTTCTTATTTGCTCTATCTCTTTCTCTAGCTCTAGTTCTAGGTTTATGCTTTAAACACTTTTGTAAGTTCTTTTTATTCAATTAATGCAAA
>NC_056568.1:24718743-24745234 GCF_013358625.1 Macadamia integrifolia
AGAACTCTTTCAAAACCCCAAAATCACTTTAAATCACCAATGCTCTTGCCAACCTTGTAAACACTTCTTCAAATCCTTCAAACCAACACATAAATCATCTATTAAGCCTTAAATTCATCATCTCAAAGGGGGATTTACAAGACGTCAAGAAACTCTACCCAAATCAAAGGTTTTACTTGGGTATGGTGAAAGTCTAAGGAACCCAGCCTTTGCTCACCTCTAAACGTAGATCTCAGTGTTGGAGATCACTCTTCCGGCGTCGGAATGGGAAGATCAAGCCTCGGCGCCACTGAAATCCATCTCTTCTTCCTCTTCCTTCTCTTTTCCTCTTCTTTCCCTTCTTTTCTCTCTCCTCTTTACTCTTCTCACCAAACGCCCGAATGACATAAATGAGAAAGAGAAAGGAAACCATAAATGCTATTTATACTTTCTAAAATAACTAAGTAATCACATGGGTGGGTCACTCAGGTGGGTGGATGCGCCCACCTGTGACCGCCCACCTGAGGGCCAAAACTTGGCCAACAAGTGGGATTTTGACAGAGTTCGACCCTCGGCACGAAAATCACTCTTGGCATAAGATGTAATATACGTATGCGCCTTAAGATATGGCTACATACCTGCTTTATCCGTACATGGCCTTATGATATGTGCATGTACACGGCTTGGGTACTCTCGTCTCCTCTGGCACTGGGTCGGACTTGTCTGGCCAGCCGGTGTTCAAGGTCACCCTTGCCATCATGGTCCACAAGGATCCTGCCTTAACCCTCTTCGATTCGGGTCCTGCATGGTTAAACCAGGTCAACGGTGTAATCAGACCGGGTTTAAGAAGTAGGGTATTACATTAACCCCCCCCCTTTCTGAAAATTTCGTCCTTGAAATTGGCGTACCTGGTTGTTCAAAAAGATGAGGGTACTTGGCTTGGATTTCATCCTCTTTCTCCCAAGATGCTTCTTCAAGTGAATGATTAGCCCATCGCACCTTTATATAGGAAATGGAGCGGTTACGAAGGGTTTTCACCTTTTGGCCCAAAATTTCATCCAGCTGCTCTGTATAGGTCATATCAGCTTCTAGATATTCTAGTTCCATGGGTAATACATGAGATGGATCATGCACGTATCGCTTCATCATGGATACATGAAACACGTTATGAACATCCCCAAGTGAAGGTGGCAGAGCAAGCATATAGGCTATTGAGCCAACCCGGGCTAAGATCTCAAATGGTCCAATGTATCTTGGGCTCAACTTCCCCTTTCTGTGAAACCTTTACAACCCTTTAGTAGGAGAGATCTTGAGAAATACCTTTTCTCCTTGATGAAATTCAATGTCTTTTCTGCGGGTGTCTGCATAGCTCTTTTGACGAGACTGAGCTGCTTTAATCCGTTCTCGAATGACATCGACCTTGTCACAAGTCATCTGTATCATTTCAGGTCCTAACATTCAGCGTTCGCATACCTCATCCCAATACAGAGGAGTCTTGCACTTCCTACCATATAATACCTCATACGGAGCCATCCCAATTGTAGCTTGGTAACTGTTGTTATAGGAAAACTCCATAAGGGTTATATATTCTTTCCAACTACCACACATTTCCATTGTAGATGCCCTGAGCATATCTTCCAATATCTGTATTGTTCACTCCGACTGACCATCAGTCTGTGGGTGAAAAGCAATACTCAAATTCAACTGTGATCCTAAGGCATGCTGGAAGCTTTTCCAAAATCTGGAAGTGAACCTTGGGTCCCTATCTGATACAATGCTCATTGGCACTCCATGTAAGCGCACTATGTTATCCATATAAAGTTGTGCTAGTTTGGCCATAGAGAACTTGGTCTTGATGGGAATGAAATGAGTAGTCTTAGTAAGCCGATCAACGATCACCCATATCGCGTCCATCCCCTTTGGTGTACATGGTAGTCCGGTGATGAAATCCATTGTAATCCTATCTCACTTCCATTCTGTACTGGGAGTGGCTAAAGAGTGCCATAAGGTCGATGCCTCTCAACTTTTACTTTTTGGCATGTAAGACAAGTCACCACATACAGAGCTATTGTGACTTTCATGCTTGGCCACCAGTAATTTTGTTTGAGGTCTTTGTACATCTTTGTACTTCCTGGGTGGAGTGAGTACTCGGAGCTATGTGCTTCTCGCACTATCTTGTCTTGTATATCCAAATCACCGGGTACACACAATTTACCTCGAAACATCAATGCCCCATCACTGGCTAAAACAAAATCTGGGTTGTTCATTGTTTGATCTTGAACCTTAACTCTAATCCACTGCAATTCAGGATCCAAAGGTTGTTTCATTATTACCTCTTGCCTAATAGTCGGATGCACCTGTAGAGCCGTCAAGGATACAGTCAACCATTTAAGATTTTCTGGTTGATGATCAAACTCTAAGGTTGCTCCTTCATAAAAGAGAGCTTTATCCATTAGCGTCGCCTCTTGTACAAGTGATAGGCTAACTGCTAAGTACGAGAGTGACACAGTCTGTGCCTTCCGACTCAACGCATCTGCCACTACATTTGCCTTGCCGAGATGATACTGAATGTCGCAGTCATAATCCTTCATGAGCTCAAGCCATCTCCTCTGCTTCATGTTCAAATCCTTCTGGGTGAACCAGTACTTAAGGCTTTTGTGATCACTGTATATCTCACACTTCTCCCCATACAAGTAATGTCGCCAAATCTTAAGGGCAAAAATGACTGCGGCTAGTTCCAAGTCATGAGTGGGGTAGTTCTTTTCATACTCCTTTAGTTGTCAGGATGCATACGCTATTACCTTACCGCGTTGCATTAGAACACAACCCAAACCAACTTTGGAAGCATCAGTGTAGACTGTCATTCCACCTGTGCCTTCAGGGATGGTCAACACAGGGGCCGACACCAACCTCTTCTTCAATTCCTGGAAACTCTTCTCACATTCATCTACCCAGTCGAATTTCACACCTTTTTTGGTTAATTTAGTCATTGGCGCTGAGATTCGAGAAAAATTTTCAATGAAGTGCCGGTAATATCCAGCCAAACCCAAGAAGCTTCCAATTTCAGTGACATTCTTAGGGCTTTCCCATTCTATTACTGCTTTTACCTTATCAGGATCCACCTCGATTCCGGCCTTAGACACTACATGCCCCAGGAATCCAACTTGCTCAAGCCAAAATTCACATTTGCTGTATTTGGCAAACAACTGTTGTTCTCTCAACCTCTGTAACACTATTCTCAAGTGTTGAGTGTGCTCCTCTTCTGTCTTGGAGTAGATCAAGATGTCATTAATAAAAATAATTACCTATTTATCGAGGACATCGTGAAATACTCGATTCATTAAATCCATGAATGTTGCCGGTGCATTGGTTAACCCAAAAGATAACACTAGGAACTCATAGTGACCATACCGAATCCTGAATGCTATCTTGGGTATGTCGCTGCTCTTTATCTTGAGCTGATAATAGCCTAATCGAAGGTCTATCTTTGAAAATACCCTTGCACCCTGCAGTTGGTCAAATAAATCATCAATGCGTGGCAATGGGTACCAGTTCTTAATGGTTAGCTTATTTAATTCCCGGTAATCAATGCACATATGCAAGCTGCCATCTTTCTTCTTGACAAACAATACTGGGGCACCCCAAGGTGAAACACTTGGGTGAATAAACCCCTTTTCCAATAATTCCTGCAATTGCATCTGCAACTCCTTCAATTCGGCTAGTGCCATCCTGTATGGAGCTTTAGACACTGGAGCTGCTCTAGGAACCAAGTCTATGGCAAACTCCAACTCTCTTTCAGGCGGTAAATGCATCAGATCATCTGGAAAGACGTTGGGAAACTCTTTAACCACCTTTACCTCTTCTAGAGGTGTAATCCTTGCATCAATATCAAGTACCGATTCTAAGTAGCCCTGACATCCACTTTCCAACAATTTTACCGCTTGAAGGGCAGAGACAAGGACCTTTCTCACCCATTTCATGTTATCTGCTCGGTATACCAATTCTCTTCCTTCGTCATCTATCACCCTAATCAGTTTTTCAGCACACATCACATTAGCTCGATGAGCCGACAACCAATCCATGCCCAGTATAACATCAAAATTCTACATATTGAACTTAATGAGTTGTGCATCAAAGTTCTTCCCACAAATTTCCACTGGGCATGGCCCATACACCTCCTTCAACTGTGTAACTTTACCAGTAGGCATACTAACAATCATCCCATGCTCTAGGGTCCTGGGTGACATACCAAGTTTCTCAACGAATCTCTTAGATACGAATGAATGTGTAGCTCCTGGATCGAATAAAACATAGGCTGGTATGCCCGATATAGATAGGACACCTAGTTTAACAATGCATATAATTTCAGCAGGTCATCAATATTTAACATAAGGAAATTCTTAAATTTAAAATGTACTTACTACCTCTTCTGTGTTGGCCTCAGTTTCCTCAGCTGATAGGGCATACATCCTTCCCTGTGGTTGATTCCCTCGTGTTAAGGGAGTTCGGTATGCAGAGGGCTGACTGGAGGGCAAGGCTGGTCTGACCCGACAGTCTTTTAATAGTGTCTATAGGAATGGCAGTTAAAGCAACAGATCTAAGACACTGAAACTGGGGCGGGGCCCCTCTGCACTTGACCCATTGAAGATGGAGGTCAGGGTGGCCTTGGAACTGTAGGTACCGCACTAGTGTTTGGGCGAAAGGATGTAGAGCCCAAACCACCAGTCGGTCGAGGAGGGTAGCCACATGGCCTATAAGGCTGCCTATATGTAGGCCCAGAACTGTACGACCCACGGTATGCCTTGGAGGAGTTACCCATATCTAGAAATGGATTTATTCTCTTCCACAGTCCATGTGTGCGGGACTGTTCCCCCTTCTGTTTATCCTCCATGGTCTTGGCCTTCTGCACAATCTGGCCATAGTCGGTCAAATCCAAGACCTCAAGTATAGACCCAATGGATGCCTTTAGCCCTTTAGAAATCTCACAGCCTTCTCTTCAGCTGTCCTCACATCCTAGGGGCAAAATGGAACAAGCTTTCAAACTGCTATTGGTACTCAAGGATAGTCTTACCTCCTTGAGTTAAGGCCATAAATTCCATCTCCTTACGGTCTCTGAAGCTGCGTGGGTAATGATTGTCCAAGAACAACTCCTTGAACTGTTCCCAGGTGGGTTCCGGATGGGTGGCCAATAATATGGGCTTAGAGGCTTGCCACCAAGAGTTGACCTCCTTCTTGAGTTGCAACCCCGCACAAATGAGTTTCTGTGCATCTATGCACTCAATCACCTCAAATATTTTCTCCAGCTCCTGGATCCACTGGTCCGGCTCCAGAGGATCATTCCCCACTTTAGAGAATATAGGTGGTAAGTTTCTCTTGAATGACTCCACTACCTTTGACATATTATTCATCGGCGGGTAATTGGGAGCATAGGCTGGATAGTAAGAGTATGGAGGGGGCACCCCATACGGAGGAATACCGAATGGAGAAATTGGAGGTGTACCTCCCACTTGTGGCCCCGTACCAGACCCTACAGGCGGGTCCTATGGAGTAAGTATCCGGGGAGGTTGACCTGATTGAGAAAGGTCCAATTGTTGCTGAATAGCAATCATAAATGCTTGTTGTTGCTGAAGCATTTGTTGCTGGAAAGCTTGTTGTGACTGCTGAATTATGGTAGCAACATCCCCTGGAGTAATAACCGGTGGAGGGTTCGGAAGTGCAGTCATAGGTGGGTCCTCTTGTGCCCCACCCTAACCGAAGGTCTCTGGAGGTTGTGAAAGTGAGGTTTGCCCCACAGAGTAGGACCTCCTGGGATTCAGTGGTCGACCGACTGGATGAGGACCACGTGAGGTACCTCACGCATTGCTACCGGATCTAGTACATACCATCGTATCCCTGTCCCTTGAACATATCATACATCACATTGGTTAAACACCATAGAATTGATATCGGCACATGATTATATGCCAACACGCAGGGTATTATAGTGTATGATAGTTTACAACTAACCGCAACTTAATTCCAAAAATACAGGGTTAGTGCTTTAACAAGTGGGACAATGGTCCCACTTGACCATAACATATTATTATAAGAATAATAATATTAATAACTATATCAATAATAACAATAATAATAGTAATAATCCATTTTTTTTTCAAGTTTTCTCTCAACCAGCGAGCTGCCACCAACGGGCTGGTTGGGCCACCTGTCGGCCCGCCGGTCCAAATCTTCAACCGGTGGGTTGACACCGGTGGGCAGGTTGGCCCGTCAGTCCTACCCGAGTGGGAATTTTTGAACAAGGCATTTAAGCCCCTGTTCTTCCTTATTTCCCCCATTTCCCTTCTCTCTCTCTCTCTCTCTTAGGCCATTTTGGAGAGCATCCTGACGCTTCCACTCGCGATCTCACTCAACGATCCGACGCTTTTGAGAAGATTCAACTCCTCCACTTACAAGTAAGTTTCTTCCTCATTTTCTTCTCAGAACTTGCATTTTGGGGGTAGAACTCATGAATAGTCTTCAATCCCCATTCCTTTCCGTGTTTCTTTCCATTAAACAATGTTGTCATGTGAATGTGATGTTCTCTATGTGATTTGTTTCTAGTTTTAGGATTTTCTTCCCACTTTCTTTTAGAGAAACCCCAACCGTGCCCTAGTTTTCTCAAATTTGGAGATTTCAATTCCTGCTCTTTTTCCCAATTAGTAACTCAAATGCAATGCATTATGTTTGATTTGTACTTAACATGCTGTAGAGATAATAGAAAGTCCCTTATGTTTGAAATCCCATATCTTCCCATGAAAATCCATCTTTTGTGTTGGGTTTTCTTTGATTTTCTTTACATCCTTTCGTATTTGTGGACCTCAATAGCACATTAGCATATGTTTTTATATGTTCTTGATTGCACTACAATGGCATTTCAATCTTGGGCCTATAGCTTCAAGCTTTCCTCTGTTGTGAGTCTTTTAACTTTTTCTTAGATTGGACTTACACCTTGAGAATTGGGGTTTTCTCATTCCTCAATTGTCCTGCTTTATATGCCTCTTGTCACATTGTTGTTTTGCCATAATCTCTGTCTTGTCACTGGCCAGGCATTTCATTCATAAAATTTTTATCATTTCTCACTTGTCACATTCTATTTCTTTCCATGATTTCTGTTTTGTCACTTACCCTTCTTTCCTCTTTTTCTTGCGAGGATGTCATCACGCAAAGGCAAGGAGCCCGCATCCTTTGGCACTCGGCGTAAGACCACCGCTTCCAAACGAAAGAATGCAGGAACTAGTTCTCCAACCCCCCGCACAGAGCGACCCAGACCTGTCCCCATTGATCATTCTGACTATGATGAGGAACTCTTCCATTGTTCAGAGGTAGCAGCCAACTGGCAGGTCTTCCTAAAGAGGTCTGTAATGATGGAGAAGACTGTGGTAGTTGACGACTTTCACAAGATTTAGCTTCAGGAGAGGTTCACAGCACTGGGCTACGAGCAGTTGGTTTGTAGATTCTACTGCAACCTGGAGGTTTCCTACCAGTACGGAGAGTACGCGATCATTAGTATGGTGAAGGGGGTGGACATTTAGCTGACCATGGACACCCTACCTAGTATTTTGGGTATCTCTTCAGCTGGGTAACATTTCTACAGTCCTCCCAGGAGTAAGCCCATGGGTCCATTCATGAGTTTGGAGACACCGGACTACATCTATGAGACCATCTATGGCAGTAGTGCACGTCCGGATTCCGAAACATCATTTTTCCCGGAGGTTCGTGTGTTTGCCCGATTGGTCCAATTCAAATTGCTCCCCAGAGGAAGTCACCGGAACCAGGTGGGCTTCATGGCAACCTTTTTAGCCTTCTGCATCTATAAGGCTTTAGAGGGGGGTGACGAGCACTTGTGCTTGCCTTACGTTATCCTCAAGACCATAGAGCACCATACTTCTCACCCCGAGGATGGTGGATTTCCATATGGCAGGATCCTCACTAGGATCTTTGAGTTCTTTGGAGTGGACCTAAGTGGTGAGGAGGGGAAGACTCCAGCGGATAAGTTCGACAGGGGAAATCTATTGAGGATGGGTCTCCATACTCTTATGGATGTACCTTAGAGAGCAGGAGCTTAGAGAGATAGGGATAGGAGGGCTGGCCCTATGGAGGATGTCCCCATGGAGGAGGAGTCTAGTCAGGAGGATGAGGACTATATTCCTCAGGATGGGGAGGATGATTTTGTGGACGAGGACATCCTTGAGGAGGTGCCTCAGGCGTCAAGAGGTGCTGATCCTGGCTTCACCAGAGCTGCAGGGCCACAACATAGAGCCCCACCACCTGAGAGTGGTGCATAGATTTTGAGGGCATAATGTCCACTATGAGGGCTTTGAAGGACGGGCAAGATCGGCTGTTAAGAAGATTGGATGAGAGTGCTTCTAGGGAGGAGCGCATCCTAGAGAGGCAGGCTACTTTGGAGAATTCCTTTCTCAGGCTGGGCCAGGACTTGGATACAATGGCCAATGCCATTTCAGTAGATTTTGGCTGACTTCAGAGGGAGGTATAGCTAGTGAACTCGAGGTTCGACTACTACGACCATCGACTCAACGTTAACTCTAGACCTTAGGTGAACGTAGTAGTATTGGACGATGACGATGACGATCATCAGTGAGGACTTAGCTCGTCCACACCAGCTTCTCACCTATTTCCTTTTGTTGATCTTATTGTATTTTTTTTCTTTCTTTTCTCATTCTTGTACTTTCTCTTTAACTGGACTTATTTGTGGGATGATGTGTTTTGACAGTGGTCTGTGGTGAATTTGTATATTTGATAACTTGTGTAGTTTAGTTGTCGTGTCATTGTTAATTTTTTTATCATAATTATATATATGGATATGTTGTTTGTCAGGTGTTTGTGTGAAAATTTTTGGAAATCTTGTTTTACGCCATTATGCTGCCACAATTTCGTCAAACTCGTACTCAATGAGTTACGACATCAATTAATTAACCTTTCATTTTCTCTCATGCATGCCATGAATGTAATAACTAAACGCAACCATTTTTATTACTTTCTTTCTTTGGCTTTTAACTCTTTAAAGCTTTTACATTAACCTAATCCCATTTCCTATTATAGATTCTATGGGGTCTAGTGGTATGCTGTGAGGGGAATAGAGCATCACGCTCTGATACCACTGTTGTCACACCCCGTTCACACAGTACGGGGCCAGTGACCGGGTTAACATCGGTTAACCCAAACCTGCTAGGATCATATGATACAGTATCCCACCACAGCACACATACAACTAAGAAGGTGTTCAACAGTTCAGCGGAAGACTTAGTTTACCTGTAAATATTCCCATTATACTTGATACCCAAATTGTAATTACATAGTTAAGTACATGTGGGCCCGCAGGCATTATATTTACACAAAAAGAATACAATTTATATATCAAGTACACAAAAGGAATCATCAAAAAATCAGAGAGTCAGCTCAGCTCGGTATTAGAAGTAGGGCTCAGCTCGGTATCAAAAGGTAGAGCTTAGCCCGGTATCAGAAGGTGGAGCTCAGCTCGGTATCAACAGTTAAGCTCAGCTCGACATCAGAGCTATGGTCTCGCAGCACAACCCTCACATGAGCAATTCGTGCCGTGCTCTAAT
Organism: Macadamia integrifolia; assembly: GCF_013358625.1. Taxonomy (NCBI): domain Eukaryota; kingdom Viridiplantae; phylum Streptophyta; class Magnoliopsida; order Proteales; family Proteaceae; genus Macadamia; species Macadamia integrifolia. The sequence continues at coordinate 24,728,343 of NC_056568.1, forward strand.
TCCTCGGGGACCCACCAACCCTCCTCAAGGAATTCAACTGTGGGGCCCGACCCATGCTCTTCAGGTTGATGACCTGCAAAATCATCTAAAAGAGGTGCACACGTGGGATGAGCTCACTAGCTCAGCAAGTGAAAAGAAGGACCACACAGCAGTCCACACAATAAATCACAACCATATGCACTATATGCTATGCAATTCATTTTAATCACTTCCACCTAATCAACATTACTAAGTCCTTGGTTTAGTGCTACTACAACCACAGTGAGCGTATACTCCAGGTATGAGCCGCGAACTCCATCCCGCGATACGCCCATAGGGCTAACGGAGAAGGCCCATCGTGAGTACTCGAAAAAGTAAAACATGCTGACCACTGGCTCTCAACATAAAATAAATAACAGAAATTAAAGGTGCTGACTCTAGTAATTTAAAAGCAGTACGATTGGCCCTCTTGAATATACCACCGGGGTTGCTGACTGTCCTAATGACCAGTCGGGCGTATGTCTAACAGCCACAGTGACCCGATAACTGCAACCACTGCTTCCCCCCAAATGGTAACCCAACACCTTAACCCCTGTTGGGAAGGGTCATAGCACAGGAAGATGATAATCCTAAACCGCATGCTCCTATATGACAATAGTACGATTTCATAGTGCCACCGCGTCCCATACCACGGGCCACCAATGCACTCGTTTCCAAGTCGACTACGGCATCTAGTATATTAATGCATTATGCACAATGATGTCCACATTCATCACATAAGCATATCATCATTTGGCATTTGAGAAATAAACACAACACATATAGCATAAGTATGAGGATGGCTAAGCTACATAGCATTTGCATGATGCCATGGCTAGTCTAGATACAATTAGATGAATGCCAAACAATGCCTTGAAACAAGGCCAAATGTCCTCTCCCCACTTACCTATAGTGTACAAGGATTCATGCTCGGTACGGGTGAGATCCGATGCGAGAAGCATACGTGTTGGTGAACCTAACATAAGTGAATGGGGTTAGCATTTCACCATTTTGGGATCAAAATTAACAAGACCCAATGACAAAATCAGGTTTAGAATCCTAAAAGAAGGTCACACATCCGTTTTGGGTCCGTTCGGAGGTAAAAATCACGTTGGGAGCCACTCAGGTGGGTCGGACAGCCCACCTGTCTGACCCACCAGTCAGACCCACCGGTCATGATCGACGGGCAGGTCGGCCCACCGATTTGGCCCATTGATTAGGCCCGAGGGTCCTGCTAAGACCGGCGGGTAGGGTGGCCCACCGATCGGCCCGCCGATTGGCCCCGAGGTTCTACCCTCTCAGGCGGGTGCCCTCAGGCAGGTCAAATGGCCCACCGGTCTTAGCCCACCGGTTTTGGCGGAAAAATGCCATTTTCACCTAAAACCTTCCCCAACCTTTGGGGAATCAAATGGAGCTCTTCCAAACCCATTCTCCACACATTCAAGGTCTCATAAGGTGGTTCTAACCTAGATCTAGGTTAGATTTAAGGAATGGAAAGCCATCTTACCTTATTTGCCCAAGAACTCCTTCAAAACCCCAAAATCACTTCAAATCAACAATGCTCTTGCAACCATAGAAACCCTTCTTCAAATCCTTCAAAATCAACACATAAATCATCTATTAAGCCTTAGATTCATCATCTCAAGGGGGATTTACAAGACCTCAAGAAACTCTAACCAAATCAAAGGTTTTACTTGGGTATGGTGAAAGTCTAAGGAACCCAGCCTTTGCTCATCTCTAAACATAGATCTCGTATTGGAGATCACTTTTTCGGTGTCAGAATGGGAAGATCAAGCCTCGACACCACTTAAATCCTTCCCCTACTTCTTCTTCCTCCCCTTTCTTCTTCTTTGTTCTCTTTTCTCCTTCCTTTTCTCTCTCCTCTTTACTCTTTTCACCAACCACCCGAATGACATAAATGAGAAAATGGAAACTCATAAATGCTATTTATACTTTCTAAAATAACTAAGTAATCACATGGGTGGGTCACTCAGGTGGGTGGATGCGCCCACCTGTGACCGCCCACCTGAGGGCCAAAACTTGACCAACAAGTGGGATTTTGACAGAGTTCGACCCTCGACATGAAACTCACTCTTGGCATAAGATGTAATATACATATGCGCCTTAAGATATGGCTACATACCTGCTTTATCCGTACATGGCCTTATGATATGTGCATGTACATGGCTTGGGTACTCTCGTCTCCTCTGGCACTGGCTCATACTTGTCTGGCCAGCCGGTGTTCAAGGTCACCCTTGCCATCATGGTCCACAAGGATCCCGCCTTAACCCTCTCCGGTTTGGGTCCTGCATGGTTAAACCGGGTCAACCGTGTAATCAGACCGGGTTTAAGAAGTTGGGTATTACAATATTATCATTAGATGTTTCCCCATTTTATTTATGTTTTCGCTACTATACTCTGATTCGACTGCTTATGTTAGTTTGTGATGTGAGATTGTGAAAATGTTAAGGTACTGCTATTAGAGATCCTGGTAGATTTGTAAGATAGGTACATATCTTACTCACACCGCCGGTATTCCTAATGGTAAGTTGGGTCTACTGAAATTGGGGTGTGATAACTTGGTATTAGAGCGTGAAGCTCTGCCTTAAATCACAATCTCGACCGAACCATAACTTAGGGAAATTAGGATTAAATAAAAATCTCAAGACAACAATAATAGAATTGCACAAATTAGGAGACATGCATAGTTGTTAAAGTTGTTTCATTAAAATAAAGAACTTGATTACATAGCTTACACCTTTTCATAAAAGTAAAATACTGAAACCTAAAAATCCTAACTAGCCTAGGTCTAGGAATTTAAATAACTGATGCAAATAAAATTTCACCTAGACCTAGAACATGAAATCTCAAAGAAAAACATGAAAAGGGAAATCCTAAAACTATAGTGGCAACATGCCACTACTCTTGCTCCTACTACTGCTGGTTTTATCCTTGGCCCTGAGCTTGGTTCAGACCTAATGTTCCTGGAGGAGGCACCGGAATACCAAGATGGAAGACCAACTCCTGCATCTGTGCCTCTAGGAGGCCACTCTAATGTCCATAAGACAATAGGTCCTGTCTATGTTGTTGAGGTGGCCATCTATGCTCCTCATCAGTGATGTAGTGGTGTTCAAGCGGGCCATAACATCATTGAGACCGTAAGGCCTCGCACCCCTAGTGCCACTGAGCCTATTTTAAGGGCTAATAACCTAAACCCTAATTAGGAAGACTTCAAAGGGGCCTTCTTTGAGAACTACTTTCTGGAAAACTTTTGAGATAGGAGAGAGAGTGAGTTCTCTCAATTGGTTCAAGGTTCTTGGTCTATGGTCGAGTATCAGCAACGTTTTGAGGAGCTATTCCATTTTGCTCCAAGTATCTCAAATGTGATAAAGCCAAAGCAAAGAAGTTTGAGAAAGGATTGAGGCTAGGCATTGGGTCAACCATTGTTAGGTTGAAACTGTAGAGACCGACACAGAGATAATTTCACAGCCTAGCAAGGAACGGGAAAGAGGCCAATGGGATCTACTGATTCTAGGAGAGGTAGCAAGGCTTTCAGAGTGCCTTATATAAACCCAACTTCAGTGCTATTCAGGAAGCCTAAAGCTAGTCAGACTTCCTAGTCCTCTCAGTCTAGTGTTATATCTCAATCTACAGGATCGAGCTCGACGTGCTTTCATTATGATCAGCCAGGCCATATGGTGAGGACATGCCCCCACTAGAGGCTAGGTGATGCACCATACACTATGCCACCTAGGCCCCAGTAGTCATATGCAGCCCCTAGACCAGCACAACCCCCACAAAGCCAGAGACCACAGAGTAGAGTGTTTTCTATAACCACAGAGGATGCCAAGGCTGCACTCGGTGTAGTGGCAGGTATATTATTGATATCATTATTGCCTGCACATGTGTTATTTGACTCAGGAGCCTTATATTCGTTCATGTCACCAACATTTGTGAAAAAGATGAAAATCCCACCTAAGGGACTGACTTAATCTTTGGCTATGAGCACCCCTACAGGAAGTGGTGTAGGTCTGAACTATGTGTATGAGCCTTTTCCAGTGACCATAGGTGAACGTGAGTTGAATGCTCACTTGATCAAGTTGGATATGACCGACTTTGACGTGATTTTAGGAATGGACTAGTTGTCCGCATACAGAGCCAATGTACTATGTGCAGAGAAGACTACTATTTTCAGACGTCATGATGATGATGAGTTTTTATTCCAAGGGGATAAGCCCAAGAAACCCAAGAAGGTTATCATATCTGCGCTTCAGATGAAGAAGCTACTAGATAAGGGATGTCAAGGCTACTTAGCATCTGTGATGGATACTGAGATAGAGATTAGGCCATTAACCGAGCTCGATGTGGTGAGGGAATTTCTCGATGTATTCCCGGATGACTTGATAGGTTTGCCCCTGGACTGAGAAATAGATTTTGCTATAGACCTACTCCCCTGCTTGGCACCAGTGTCAAACACCCCTTATCGTATGGCCCCCATAGAGTTGTAGGAATTGCAGGTGCAACTGCAAGACTTCTGAATAAGGGATTCATTAGACCTAGTGTGTCTCCATAGAGAGCACCACTATCATTCGTCAAAAAGAAAGACGGGAGTATGAGGTTGTGCATTGATTATCGGGAGCTTATAAACTAACCATCAAGAACAGGTATCCTTTGCCAAGGATAGATGATCTATTTGAACAGTTGCAGGGTGGCAAGATATTCTCCAAGATCGACCTTAGATTTGGCTACCACCAGCTTAGGATCAAGGAGAGTGATGTCAGTAAGATAGCCTTCAGATCAAGGTAAGGATATTATGAGTTCTTGGTGATGTCATTTGGGTTGACCAATGCACCGGTTGCATTTATGGATTTAATGAACCAAGTATTCCAGGATATCTTAGAAAGTTTGTGATTATGTTCATTGATGACATTTTGGTCTACTCCAAGAGTGCAGAAGAACATGCAGTTCACCTGAGGTTAGTATTACAATGCCTAAGAGAGATCCACTATATCTTCAGAGGACAATCCAGAGGTAATCGAAGAGATTACAGATGATCTTTTTGGAGCAGTAACCGCATTGACCATAGGGGAATAGATCAAAGTGCACACCTCCCTAATCCACATAGGGAGTGACATAGAAGATGATGAATCAGGTATGATCCAACTTTGAGCCAGTGAAGTCAATTCTAACCCTGGGGAAATCTTTTGGTCCATACACTCTGAATACTACAAACATTTAGATGCAAGAGAATTTGAAGGTCAAGAGGAATCTGATGGAGAACCAAATGAGGAGGAAATCAGTGAAGAAGAAGATGATGACGACGACGATGGGGATGAGAATGAGGATGAGAAAGATAGAGTTGACTCTGATTCTCAAGAGGATGATGAGTATCCAGACTGGAATGACTACTAGGGGCCTTTGTACAATGATAATGATGATGAGTCAGAATATTACTCACTAGATCACCAGACATGTTTCTCAGTCTATGCTATTAGTGGTGATGACCTAATAGTCGATCCAATAGGTGGTATTTCGTCTTCCCTTTGCATGGGAGGAGGTGATTCTACATCAGATTCAGAAAATGATGAGGAATTTAGAGAGCCGACACAAGTTTATATGGATGAACAAGACTCTACATTAGAAATGGAGGAAAAGCTATGTGAAGTGTACTTGAGCACATTGAGGATGCAAGAAAAAGTAAAAGAAATTGACAACATGCTAGCTGAAGTAACTATCAGTGATTGTTACTACTGTGAATAGTTGGCTGATCTAGAGGAAATAGGGCCAGATGACACATTCATAGAGGCAATAAATACTACATTCCAAAAGCTTTCTAATGCAGTCAAAAAGTTACGAGCTAGGGTTATGGATATTTGTGGAGGACCTCGACTTCCCATCCCAAGCAGGGAGGGAGAATCAAAAGAAGAGAATGAGCCCATGGTAGGGATAATCACCATAACAGACAGTGATGATGACGAGACTGTTATCCCATAGAAATTATTATGAAGAAACCTATCAACGTGATGGAAACTAGAAGTGGAAGAGACTATGAGGGCAAGCCTCTAGCAGTGGAACAGTCAATGACTAGTGAGGCCGAAACCAGCAGATTGAAGAAAGAATCTAAGAATCTGGTCCTAGCTCAATTCAAGAAATCTCAGGCTAATATCTCAATTTGGGGATTATTGACGGCATCCCCCACACACCGTGAAGCAGTTTTGAAGTCTCTCACCAATGTATAGATGCCGATCGAGATAAATCTAGCACATCTCACACATATAGTAGGGGAAACCTATGCAGTACAATCCTTGATGTCCTTAGATGTAGAGCTTCCCAAAGGAGTTCAGCACAATCAAGCTCTCCACATCATGGTAGAATGTCTTGCCAAGGTGGTTCCCCAGGTTCTTGTTGACAATGAGTCTGCTTTAAATGTGCTACCTTTGAGATTGGCAAAGAGTATTGGCATCAACCTAGAAGAAATGAGGCTGACTACCCAAACCATACGAGCTTATGACAATGCCAAGAGGAAAATCCCTAGCATCCTTACCATTATCGTAAAGATTGGACCGATGAAGTTTGATATTGATTTCCAAGTCATTGATATACCGGCAGCTTTTAACATACTCTTGGGAAGGCCTTGGTTGCATCATGCGAAGGCAGTGTCCTCTAGCCTCCTCCATCAAAAAATGAAGTTCATTCATAAGAGAAAGGTGATCATGGTAGCCGTAGATCCCGAGGTGGTTAACATCTTAGCTAATATTAAATGCAGAAGAACAAGACTGGGAAGTTCAACTAAGTGGTTTTGAATTAGATACAATTTGTGCAACCATTACTAACGAAGTTCCAAAGGAGGAAATCCCGGCTAACTATAAAGCCATCTGGAGTCCGCTGGTGAATCAGATGATGAAGAATATGCAATATTTTCTAGGTATGGGACTAGGGAAATATCATCAAGGAGTTCCAAAGCAGCCTAGTTTGGCAGCAAACAAAGGAAAGAATGGTCTCGAGTACACTCCTCAGACCACCAAGGGGCAGAAAGTGCTAAGGATGACTAGGAAGATCTCCGTCTCTTACTACCCTACTCTCAATGGGTATTTTATAAAATAATTGGAGGATTTCCCTTTCTGCGGAAATTTGGAGCCTTAGTTTGATGAAACCGCCGCAAAGATGCAATCAGGATTTGAATTATTTTTCCAAGACCAGTTCGACTGGGTGACTCATGAAGTGGAACAACAACAAATGCTAGTCAAAGAAAGTGATCAAGACAGTTGCATCACTGAGATAGCAAAAATTGCGCTAATTGAGATTGGGTCTTCCTCGAGTAACCCTATAACATTAATCTGATCAAAGGAGGCACCAAGTCATCGAGTCTTCCTTAAAAGAGAATGGGAATAGAAGATAAGGCTTACCTAGAGTCTTCCATTTTCCATCGATTTGAAAAGCTACATTTGCTCCCTCCTATAAGAACCAAGGGCCCGAGAGCTTCATGAGCTCAAGCCTCATCCTTTCAGAGGAAGAAGTATGTATGTAAAGCAAAGAAGAGCACAAAGAATAATGGTGATCATGTACTGTGCCTGAATCAAATGCAACGGGAAGGTCCGTGAAGGTGGTAAAAAATGTGACCAAGGCATCAGGATGGCATCCCTCAACAGGCTTGAAAGGATGGACTTTATAGAAAGAGGATTGAGTAGTCTCCACCAATCCTCACCCCTCAAAAAAATTGATTTTTAAGAGCACAAGGTTGATCAGTTGGTATCTGTGAAGAAAAAGGCACTTATCCAGAAGAACCACTGCACCATTGAAGAAATAGCAGCAACATTTTCAGAAGGAGAAGTAGGCCCTTTGCCACACCTCCTCATCCCTCGAGCCACGGAACCACTCTTGAACTGGACAAGCATTAGAGAAAATTTCAAGTTTAGTCATGCTATTGAGTCAACCAGCCTGAATACCCCTGGGAAAAGCATTAAGCCAATTATCAAGTTTGTAGTCAAGTCTGTTGTTTATGATTTTGTATCGGCCTCCCCTCTCAAGGAGAGTCTAGAGTCCTTGTATGTTGAGACCGTTACTCCTTTCATGAATGAAATTTCTGATTTTGAGTATGACTTGCCTCCTTTTTCTGATGATGATCTTAATAAATATCAAGAATCAATAAAACAATGCAAACCAAAGAAATCCCAACCCATCCGTGAGGATACTCGGGTTATTAATCTAGGAACCAACCAATGGCTTTAAAAAGTAAAAATTGGCACTACCCTTGATGATAAAGAAGCATAACAAATGATTAGCCTTCTGAAGGAATTCGCTGAGGTCTTTGCTTGGTCTTATGAGGATATGCATGGTATCGGCCCCAACATCATGCAGCATCGATTGTTGGTTTACCTTGGGGAAATTCAATAAAGCAGAAGCTCCAAGAATGCATCCAGAATGGAGCAAAAAAATCAGAGAAGAGGTTTTGAAATAGTGGAATGTAGTGTTTCTACAAGTGGTGAAATACCCCCAATGGTTGGCTTACATAGAACCAGTACCAAAAAAAGATGGCAAGATACGAATGTGTGTGGACTTCCGAGATCTTAGCAAAGTAAACCCTAAAGATAATTTCCCATTACCTCACATTGACGTATTAGTGGACAACACAGCGGGGCATCCCTTATTATCATTTATGGATGGATTCTTGAGATATAACCAAATATGCATGCACCCAGAGGATCGAGAGAAGACAGCCTTCACCACTCCATGGGGAACCTATTGTTACAAGGTAATGCCTTTTGGACTGAAGAACATTGCGGCAACTTATTAGAGAGCAGCTACGGTCATATTGCATGACATGATGAACAAAGATGTGGAAGTTTATGTGGATGACATGATAGTCAAAAGATCGATAGGGGCATATTCCGGTGCTATGGCAATTCTTTAAAAGGATTAAGAAGTATCAGCTAAAGTTGAATCCTCAGAAGTGTGTATTCGGGGCAATAGCAGGAAAGTTTTTTGGTTTCTTGGTAAGTGAAAGAGGCATTGAAGTTGACCCTATCAAGATCAAGGCAATTTAGGAAATGCCCACACCTAGAACTGAGAAGCAAATACGAGGATTTTTGGGTCACATCCAGTATATTAGCAGATTCATAGCTCAGTTGACTAAAATTTGTCAACCAATTTTCAAGCTGCTGAAGAATGATCATCCCATGGAATGGAATGACCAATGCCAACAAGCTTTTGACAAAATCAAATGATACCTCATGAACCCACCAGTATTGACACCACCGGTGGAAGGAGAACCACTTCTCTTATACTTATCAGTGGGAGAATATTCCATGGGCTCTTTACTAGCACAGAAAGAGATGAAAGAAGGGGCAGAGCATCCCATATACTACCTTAGTAAGAAGTTCCTAGAATATGGTACATGGTACATATCTTTGGAAAGAACTTATGTGGCGTTGATTTGGGCAACAAAAAAGTTACGACACTACATAGTTTCCTATCCGGTGCACTTGATCTTAAGGATAGATCCCATCAAATACCTCTTCAAGAAACCAGCCCTAACAGAAAGGATGGACCATTGGTTTCTTTTGCTATCAGAGTTTGACATCATCTATGTTACTCAGAAATCAATCAAGGGCAGGCTATAGCTGGTCATTTGGCTGCCCACCCTACAGAAGATGGAAGATCCTTGGATAATGTCTTTCCCGATGAAGGAATCACAGTAATAGAGGAAGAAGACACAATTAATGAATGGAAATTATTCTTTGATGGAGTAGCCAATCAAAAGGGGTGTGGTGCAGGAATGTTGCTTGTCACTCCTGACGGCCTTTATTTGCCTCATCATTCCGCCTCGATTTCCCCTGTACCAACAATATTACCGAATATGAAGCTTGTGCATTAGGGCTCGAAACTACTTTGACTATTGGAGTAAAAAGTGTCAAGGTTTACAGTGATTCATCCATTGACATCTGTCAGACATAAGGAAAATGGAAGACCAGAGATGAAAATTTGAAGCCATATTAAGAACCTCTGGAAGAGGTGGTTGAACACTTTAAAAATATCTCGTTCAAATACTTCCAGAGAGATAACAATAGGTTTTCTAATGCCCTTACAACCTTAGCCTCTATGGTAGAGTGCAACCCTTTGGCTAGAGTCTGACAATTCTTGGTTTGTTGACATAGTAGATTTTATCAGGGAAAGGAAGTACCCAGGTGTAGCAGCTGACAGAAAAAAGAAATTTCTAAGGAGATATGCCGCCCAGTTTATTCTTCAAGAAGATTTATTATACAAGAGATCCTATGACGGAATATAGTTGTTGTGTGTGGACGAGAAGCAAGCCACAACCATCATAGAGGAAATTCATCAAGGCCTTTGTGGACCTCATATGAATGCCAAGTTGCTAGATTAGAAGATCCTCAGGTTAGGATATTACTAGAACACAATGGAAGCAGATTGTGTGGACTTTGTCAAGAAATGCCACAAATGTCAGATATTTGTTTACATTATACATATCCCGCCAACAGAGTTACATTTGCTCAGTTCACCTTGGCCATTCTCCACTTGGGGCATCATTGTCATTGGAAATATCAACCCTAAAGCATCCAATGGTCATGAGTTCATCTCGGTAGCCATTGATTATTTCACCAAGTGGGTAGAAGCTCAGTCATATACGGTCCTCACATCTGCTAAGGTAGCCAAATTCATTCAAGAAAATATCATTTCTTGATATGGAGTCCCGTAAGAATTGATATCTGATCAGGGATCCCATTTCTGGGGTAAGACTGACAAAATCTGCACAAAGTTTGGTATTAGAAGGCATTGCTCTACCACTTATAGGCCACAGACTAATGGGGCAGTAGAAGCAGCCAACAAAAACATCAAAATCATCCTGCAAAAAATTACGGAAGCACACATGGATTGGGCTGATAAGTTATCCCTTACATTATAGGCAAACCAAACTTCTGTACTATCCTTGACAGGGGCAACCCCTTTCTCTTTGCTATATGGAGTTGAGGCAATTCTACCCTTGGAGATCCTGGTACCATCTCTAAGGGTGCTTCTTGATAGTCAGCTATCTGAAAGAGAGTAGGTGAAGGCAAGACATGGCGAGCTCAATTTCTGGATAAAAGGCGTATGAAGGCCATGGATAGTCTTAAGAAATATCAACTGAGAATGGCCACGGCCTTTAACAAGAATGTGAAGTCGCACCACATAGAAGAGGTGAACTTATTCTTCGAGAATAAAGAGCCCCAATTCATGACCCAAGAGGGAAATCAGGCCCAACTGGAGTGGCCCGTTCACTGTCAAAGAGGTTCTACTAGGAAAAGCTGTGAAACTTATAGACGACAATGGCAAAGAAATACCCGAACTACTCAACATGGACCAACTTAAGAAATATTATGTCTGAAAGAGTGAACAGCCTGAACTACGTCAGACCTGATTCCTTTCGAGGGATACGTAGGCAACTTGACATGTGCAAGTGTAGTCTCAACCATCTAAAGGCAATAAATTGGTTCCTCGATTAATAATCAAAGTATCTCAAAAGATCATCATAATTTGTGTCCCCCAAGAATCGCCATTTGGCATGCAAGGCTATTAGGTATCTGTCATTCCCCTATTGGACCATCAATTCTTATCTAGGATTCCATCCCCCAAGAATCACCATTTGGCATGCAAGGCCACTAGGTATCTGTCATTCACCTATGGACCGTCAAACACTTATCCAGGATTCCGTCTCCCCAAAAAATACCACCCGGCACTAGTTTGTCAAGGTCAGTTTACTCTCCATCCTTGATTACTCAAAAAAAGAAAAAGAGGTTGATGCAATAGTGGTAAAGGCTTGTTTGAGTCATTAGCTAATGAGTAAATCTTTGATAAATCATCATATCTTTTTTGTTTGTGATGGTTTCAGGAAAAGTTATGAGTATGTTGGATGAGACATTGAGGAAATGGATCTTGGACATAAACATGAGGGTGCCAGGATTATTGGAATCTATGAATATGTCATTTCTCGATCGGATCGGGCATGTAAAATTATATCACCAATTACTCTGGGATGCTAATCTGGATATATTTCGGTTTGGATTAGTAGAGATCTGCCCAACTCTTGAAGAATTTTAAGTTTGTATGTCATTTCTACCTAAAGGCAGGTCATTCCAGCCATCTTTGAAGAAAGATCATTCCATGGAAATCTGAGACTTCTTCAGATAGAAAGAAGAGGAAATGAACCAATTCGTCAGCTATGGGACGATTGACATTCTAAAGGTGGCCTAGATCTTTGCCCAACATTTACCAAGGGGAGGAATCCATCAATAGAGATCATAGGATGCTTATTTACTTTGCATGATAGATCACTATGTTCTCCGAACTCCTGGGCGTGGTGCACCGCACGTTCTGGTTGATGTGGTAAAACAGTTGAGGAAAGGAGGTGAGATCATCCCTACGGTTCTTGCAGAAACATTCAAGGGATTCAATGACATGAGCCATGGCCATAGATTCAGACTAGATCCTTATCACGGGAGTCTTGCTATTTTTTAAATTTGGCTCCTCGAGAAATTGAAGTTAACTAAGCCATTAAAAGAAGGCCCGCTCGGAGTTCTTTGCTACCAGGATAAGAGGGAAGTTCCAGAATTCAACCTTATCACTGACTGGGAGAAGTACATGTAGGAAAGGATTGGAAAAGATATTGCATAGAGATTGATGAGCACATTTATGTGTGAAATCTAGTGTAGTAAAATATGCATTTTACATATTTAGAATGGAACTACCTTGGGTTTTACTCTCTTTTTGCAGGTTTTATATTTTCAAGGCCTTAAGGACTATCTTGCACCATATCTCCAATTTTACATGTAAAGAGGTCCTATTTCTTTTCATAATTACGAAGAGGATGAAATTTTGAGAAAGATGGATATGTTCAATTGCAAGTACACATTCGTTTGGTCAATCGTACAAGTGATTATTCTTTTCGGACCAGAAAAAGAATAATAGATCAGAACTGAACCGAGATGCAGAGCCAGCCCATCTGTAGTTGTCCCAAGGGTATAAAGAATATTCCAAATGCCAACAAGGATCGATGGACCACATCCTTAAGTGATTGAAGATTCATTTTTGGTATCTACGACTACCTAGCATAGTTGGTGAGTTATGGTGTGCAAAATCCCTTGCTTATTAGGAGGTCTCAAGTTCGAACCTCTTAGCTGCCATTTTGTTAAGGTTTTTTTTCTTAGAAGATTTTCTCTCTCCTACTCATCACTCAAAGGAGGTCGACCAAAGTGTTTCTTACACAAGAGGAGAGAGAAATAAGGAAATAAAGAGAAAAATAGAAAAAGGGAGAAAAAATAGGAAACGGAAAAAAATAATTAAAAAAAAAATCATCCAAGATGCTGTCCACGTTTGAAGAAAAGAGAGAAAAAAAAAGGAAAAAGGAAGCAAAATCGTTGGAGATTCCCTACTTCCTATAATTCTCTATCTTCTCTCTCCTCCACCTCATCAACAAGATAAAAAAAAATCTATTTTTTTTAGAAGTTAAAATCGTTAGCTTCCCTCCCCCATTCTCTATATAATAGAATTAACACAAGGGGAGGAGGCACTTCATTCTTCTTCTAAGGTTTTTTCTTATTTGCTCTATCTCTTTCTCTAGCTCTAGTTCTAGGTTTATGCTTTAAACACTTTTGTAAGTTCTTTTTATTCAATTAATGCAAACACTTTTGTTTTTTATTCAGTCTTTTATTTTTATTATTTAAACAATTGAAGTTGTAATTTTCAAGTTCTAGTTCTAGGTGACAAGAACAAGCTATGAAGCATATCCTTCAAGTTTAATTTTTTTTTTCTTTAGATTTGTTTTCACTAGTACTAGAAATTTCAGATTTGGTTTATTTCATATCTGATTTTTAATACTGGTATCTCAAATCGAGCAAGTTTTCAGTTCAAGGTTTGAAGTTCAAGTAAGTAGGCTCCCTCAGTAGTCTTTTCTCCCCCCTCTCATTCTCCCTTCTGACTACCCTTTCTTTCTTAATTTAGGATTTTAATTTCAATCATTACATTATTGCTATCCCTTTCCCCCAAGGTTTATGACTAGTGTATGTGTTGGTTTTGCCCCTCCTAGCCATAGAACCATCATTTTATTATTTTTATTTTAATTGTTTCCCTTTCCCTAAAGCCAAGTAGAGTAACCCTTGTAAGAGTGCCTCTCTGGTCAAGTAGGGAAGCTCATATTATGAAGCATCCCTCAGGCTAAGTAGAGAAACCTACTTGTGAGTCTCTCTCTAGCTTTATCCCCTTTCTTTTACTTTATTTTTATTTCAGCATTTTTTTCCTTCATTGCTTTTTAATTTTGTGGGGTGTTTAATTTCAACTATTTATTTATTTAATTTTAATTAAGTGGCTTACGTATTTAAATTCTTAGATGACGAATGGTTAGGACGTTATTTTAGATACATATGTTTAGGACAGTAATTAGAATTAGATCACAATCATTAATCGACTCACTTTTGCATTATTAAAAGAAGCAAAATAAAAAATAAAGAGGCTGCTCTCCCTGTGTTCGACCCGTAGCTACACTGATCCGTACGCTTGTGGTTACATTTTAAAATCTCAAATAGAGATGCCCGAGGGGGCCGCAAGAAGATTTTCTAATGAAAACCACTGGCTACAATTATATTAGGTTGATGGGATTTACTCACACATCCTTTATTTTCCTACGTATGCCGGCCAACAATATGGGCTTGAGGTGATAAACCCAGAAGACTTGGTGAACTTTCACCCATCTCAAGAGTTGTCTCCCCACCTTATTACTTACCTATCCTGTCTATAGTAGGAAAATTGTTCCGCTTTCCATGTAATTCACTTGGTAATAGAATGAGGAAGTATTTGGATTTTTGTGTTATCCCAATTACTCTAATTATGACTTGAGTTGTGGAGTTGATTATGCCTAAACATTGCAAACCACAAACAAAAACAAAAGGAAAAGTTTCTCTTTATGTCAAAGATAGATTTTTATTTATAAGATACCAAAATAAAAGGGGGAGGGAAAAAGAAAATATATGTGTTTATACTTACAGGAACTACAGGAACAGGTCCCTAAGGAGTAAGGTCATCATCTGAACCATACTCTGAATCACCCCCTTGGAGTACTAGGGTACCCGCGTATGCTAGTCTAGTCTACTCCACCCTCTGTGTCATATCCTGAATCAGTGCATCCTGCTGCACAATTTCCTACTCATAGGGACTAACTTGGCCCTCCAAGGCGATAATCCTTTCATCCTAAGGAATATAGGAAAGGATCAAGAAGAAGAATAAGGAAAGAAGGGCAAAAGGAGAAGGAAAGTAGGAAATACCTAGGCAACAATCGTCTCGCACAGGCCATAATGCATCCTCCTAATCTTAGAATAGACCTCTGGAGACACCTGAGAAAGAGTATATCAGCCAAAGGAAGTTAAGAGTCAATTGAAGGATGATCAAATACTCACATAGTCATAAGGAATGGGCAGCCTAAGGGTTTACACATCGTGTTCTCCCCTGAAAGAACATCAACCAAGACCAAAACAAAAAAGAAATTGAAGCATGAATGAAATACTAAAGAAAGGACAACATACCATCGGACCATTAGGACCAAGAGGGGTGCATACTGTCTCCTCCTCCAGGAAGGCTCTGTAGTCCCTATCCTGGTCATGAAATGATTCATCCTATATTCCATCGAATAAACTCTCAATCTTGTCTATAAGGATGATCTCTGGGCAATGCATGTGGGTGGAGGAGGACAAGGAAAGAAACGTGACTGGAGATCAGACCACTGGGGCATGACTCTCTCCCCCAGGTACCGGACTTGGCCCCATATGCCTCCGAATGAGACCCGATTCTCAGATAAACATCTGGCCATGACAACTTCGTCAGAGTCTAGAAATATGAGAGACTGGAATGGCCTCCAAGTGACCTGCAAATCCAAAGAAAAGTAAGTACAACACAAGACAAAAGGAAGTTTAGTGTCAAATGTGGCATACCTCAGTAAGATCATTCAAAAGAGAACAAGCAGTGGTCCCCGGAGGATGGTGATGGGCCGTAAACACTTGATTATCTCCCCACCTTATAGCTATAGGGAAGAAAAATGCTTGAGGATCCCTCAATTTGGGAGCTATAATCTCTAGGTGCTCAAAGCACCAAGGCTGTTTAAAAAGATCAAAGTAAGGAAATGCAATCCAAATGAATGACAGGGAATAGGTACAAGGATGAAATTTACTTGGAGGATGTAGCCCGCTCCCTTGTGACCTCAATCTCCATATGACAACAGGTCTAGGGTCCGCAAGAGGTATGCATAGGTGGCCCCACCCTAGTCCTAGGAATCTACCTCTTGAAGATCCCAGAAGAAGAACACCAAACGAATGTCTAGTCCCCCTCGGAGATCAGTAAAAAGACACTAACCCACAACAAACAACAAGAAAGAACGGGCCACCTGGGCCATGTTGCCAGGGTTTATCCATAGGCCGGTTCTCCACCATCGTGCACTAATATCCCCAAGATGGATATGAGTTTGATCAGCTGCAATGGTAAGCCCTGTCAGGTCTGCAAACTCCCTGGCTATTGGAATCTTAGGAAGAGTCATGGGTCTACCCCCAAATAGAACACCCGTCAAAGTGTAGAAGCACAGAGAAGTGATGGTAATCTCATCAACAGGAAGATGAAATGAGTGAGTACTCGGCCACCACCGCTCCATCAAAGGCCCCTACTTTGAATTTCTGGGTTTCTATAAAGGCTAACTGGCGCAGGCATGATGAATCAACCATCTCCTTCACTCTACAAGGGAGTGTCCTGTACCATGACCGAACCATGTTCGGATAGCCATACAGGGCCAAGGTAGGTGGTTCCCTCCCTTTATGCTAATGGAAGTAAACAATATGAACAAAAAA